>NC_064927.1:405852100-406154970 GCF_023897955.1 Schistocerca gregaria | reverse complement strand
GAAGGCCTTACACGCCAAGAATGGCAGTAAATTAAGAATGTTTAAGAACTCGCTGCAGTTACAACTTACTGGTATTGAAATATTAAAAGAAAGTTGCCACAAACACAGCAGAAGGTATCAGACGCCAGGAATGGCAGTAAATAAGATTTTAAGGCTTACTGCTAAAATACAAATATCATTTTTTAATCAAAATATTCACGGGTGTACTGCCGGTCTACAGTGTCCAACGGGCTCAATATTTCGGCGATCATACATGTCACCATCATCAGGTGAACTGACGGACTGAGCTCCTGTGAACGTGCCGGCACAGAGATCCGTACGCTATGGATGCTCAGAGGGAACTGGGTTCGGTCGCGGCGACGGCCGATTTAAATACCCTCCGCCAGCGGCGCGCTCCGTCAGCAGTCTGCGCCCCGCGCCACGATCGCGCGGTGGAACAGATTGCGACGGCGTCTTAGATGACGTCGGTGTGATGGCTCTGTCCGCAGTGGTCGTCACAACTATACGTTTGCCCGATTTACTCTTGATTAACCCAATCGCTGGTTCCCAAGCCTGGCTAAGATTATAGCCACAGTCACGGTTTATAAGGTCGTCATTGGTGCGAATTTCGATGGCCTCTCTAACAACGCTGTCCCATTATCTCGACGTCTGTACCAGAATCCTCGTGCGTTCATACTCCATAGCGTGATTTTCCGACAAACAATGTTCAGCGACCGGCGACTTGCTCGGATACATCAGTCGAGTGTGCGTCTAGTGTTCGTGGCATCGATCCTCGACGGTACGCATCGTCTGACCAATATACGACTTGCCACATTGACACGGAATCTGGTACACGCCGGCCTTCCTCAAACCGAGGTCATCTTTGGCGCTCCCCACCAGTGCACGAGTTTTATTCCGAGGACAAAACACAGTTACAACCCAGTGTTTCTTCAAAATGCGGGCGATTTTCCCCGAGAGTGCGCCTGTATATGGAATAAACGCACTGCCTAACTCCTCCCTCGTGATTTCATCCATCTCCACAGGTTGTGCTATAGTGGTTGGGCGGAGAGCACGTTGAGTCTGCCACTTTGAGTACCCATTTTTTCCGAAATACAGTTCTCACATGTTCCAACCCCTGGGGTAGACTTCTGCGTCAGAGATAGTGCGCGCCCTATGTAGTAGAGTTTTAAGTACCCCATTCCTCTGTGAAGGGTCGTGGCAGCTGTCTGCGTGCAAATACAGATCAGTTTGCGTTGTCTTCCGATACACCCCATGACCTAGGGTCCCGTCATCCCTTCTCTTGACCAAAACGTCAAGGAAAGGTAATTTACCCTCTGTTTCAGTCTCCATAGTGAATTTGATGTTGGGGTGTATGGAGTTTAGATGTGTAAGGAAGTCAAGGAGCTTATCCATACCATGTGGCCAGATGACGAACGTGGCGTCCAAGTAACGGAAAAAGCAAGAAGGTTTCCATTCGGATGACGACAGGGCTTCCTCCTCGAAGTTCTCCATGTACAAATTCGCTACCACCGGTGAGAGTGGGTTACCCATGGCCCCTCCGTTTGTTCGTAGTATTCTCCATTAAAAAGAAAATACGTGGAAGTTGAGGCATGCCTAAAAAGTTCAGTGGTCTTCTCGTCAAACTTCTGGCTAATCAGATCAATTTTTTAATGATCCTTCCGCAGGATCTGGTTTACGACGAGGTCATGCATCCTCGTGACCACAGCCCTTCCATCCGGCAGTCCATGCTCGCCTTCAGTGGTTCCGGTGTGTTCTCGTACTGTGCGGACCAGGCTGTTCCTGAGTCCCCAACCTAACTTCCTCACTCACACGACCTGGAAAAACAATGACATCGCCCCAAAGATAGGGCAACGGTTACTACATATCGATAACCGCCGCTGCTGCCACTAGCGGAAAGGCAAGAGTGGCAAAACGAGTGGCGCCAGTCAAGACGAGAACAAGACAAACAACCACAACCATGCCAACTATAGGATACGGTCTGGCCTCCAACAGAGGGCGAAAACCTACAAACAGCACCAACGCGAGCTGCACCACGGCTCATTGTCGCTCGTGTTTAGATAAGTATTTGGAGTTTCGGTTTTGTAATGTGTAGTTGGAGCCAGCCGAACTAAATGCTGCTCATCGTCGGCCGTGGTGCCTAAGCCGTTCTAGGCGCTCCAGTCTGGAACCACGCTGCTGCTACGGTCGCAGTTTCGAATCCTGCCTCGGGCATGGATGTGCGTGATGTCCTTAGGTTTAGATAGTTCTAAGTCTAGGGGACTGATGAACTCAGATGTTGAGTCCCATAGTGCTCAGAGCCATTTTTTGCTCATCAGTCCCTTCACGTGACGCCCACTGTTGAAGGAAAGTTTCGGTTTGTTTCTCATTACGAATAAAATGATTTTTAAGCGGAATTTTAATAGCCCGTTCGACTGAGCGGTTTCGACTTGGTGTAGCGCGATATTCGTTTTATCGATATGTATTAACAGGGACCCTACTACACGAAGAATAACTGGTACTCCAGCAGCAGCTGGAAAGCGCTGCTGCATTGCAGTGGCAGATAGCGTGGGCATGGGTGATGCTGCCAGTTCTGGAATACCTATTCTTCGTGGTTTACAGTTCTTAAATACACATAAATAAAACGTATACCGCGCTAGACCAATCTGGGATCACTCAATCTAATGAAAACATAAAATTCCGCTTTTAAAACAATTTTTCTCGTAACGAGAAAACTAAAGCTCTCTGTCGGCACTGGGCGTCGCGTGATGTGCATTACTTGTTTGTGCTGACTCCAGCTGCATATCGCAAAAATTAATTCCAGCTATTTACTGAAACACCAGAGTAAAAGCGCCTTACGACACATGATGTCCCAGAAGGAATGGTCTATATTCAAGGATATGACAGGAAAGATAGTTCGAAGAAAGATTGTCAAGTAAACATGGGCTCTAAAATGCTTACCTTAAGAGCTATGATTACGTCTTCATCTTCGACACTGCGAAACAAATCTCTTCCGTTGCACGCTCTTTGCTTTCCATATTTTAAGAGGTCGTAGTATGCACCAAAACAAAAAACAAATGTCCAGTAAACATAGACTCTGTTGTGA
This sequence comes from Schistocerca gregaria, assembly GCF_023897955.1. NCBI lineage: Eukaryota > Metazoa > Arthropoda > Insecta > Orthoptera > Acrididae > Schistocerca > Schistocerca gregaria. The sequence goes on along the minus strand of NC_064927.1, from coordinate 406,151,888 downwards.
CTGACAATTCGCAATTTTTCACAAACACAACTTTTATTAATGTAAGTTTACAAGACTGATGACTGAACAATAAAAGATGAGGCAAACAAAAGTTCACTTCTAATTTTCCACAAAGGTTCGTGGTAAGACACACACATTAGTAAAAGTCCAATTAACAGACGAAGACGTAATCTTCAGTGATCGAAGTCCACGTGGTCGGCACCCAAAGTGAACTAAACTTTGGGGCTGGTTCTAGCTCCTAAATAGCTGTCTACAGCCAATCAGGTTTTGGTGTAGTGATACTTCCTGCAGGTTGTGGCTCGAGGTCCCCCTGCCGGAAGTAGTGCTCGGAAGGTCTGTTTCCATTATCTTGTATGTAAATAGCCGGTGTTTATCATGGTGCTTTTGGTACGCCTTGGTCATAGACATCCACATCCTCTGTAGTGTAATATGGGTTGCCGGCCCTCAGGGGCTACCTTGGCTCTGGCATAACATACTCTAAAGATTATGCCTGAAGAGCTGTGAGCCACGGTGTGAAAGACGTCTGTTCAACTGAACAAGTGGTCGAAGCTCTTAAGGTATCCACTTTAGAGTCCATGTCCACTGGACATATTTTACTTGTTTTGGTCCATACTAGTCTACCACCGCTCAAAACATGGAAAACAAAGAGCTTGCAGTAGAAGACATTTGTTTCACAGTATGGAAGCTGAAGAAATGAAGAAGTACTCAGAGCTCTCAGAGTGTGCGTTTTAGAGTCCATGCTGACGAGACTTTTGCTTCGAATGACCGTTTGTGTTATATTCCTGAATATTGACCATTTCTCCTGTGATACCCTGTACATGCAGTGTACAGCGTGTAATGGGAATAAGTGCACAAATTTCTACTGCCGATTGAGGAATGCACTGGGCAACATTATATCAGTAATTACTTCATTTGCAGACTAATAATTATAGCTATTAGGAGTAGTATGCTTTTAGGTAGGTTAGTACTTCGAAGTACTTGTGACAAGAGAGTGCCAATAATGTTTATTTTCATCTGGGCAGCTGGTCAGGTGTTGAGGTGTGGACACGTGGACGCCAAACAGACGTTGTGCACGTAGTGGTGCAGTTAAGGCCACGCAGAGACACCACATCGTAGGGTTCGTGACGTGTTTGTGGAAAGACTGTTCTATGAATAGAAAAAACAACTGACACCCTGATGTATGAACATATTAATGTACTGCGTTGCAAAAATATCTGCACTTATAACTGTTACACCCTGTATAACTTCATGTATTTGTTTATTTGCTTGTACGTCTGCATATTCAGAGTGCATGCACCGACAAACTTTCGGAGATGGGTCAGGGATATCTTCTGAGTGCTTTGGAACAAGGGACCCACGTCTTCGGTGGCTCGTTACAGAGTAATACCATAATTATCATTTATTCAGATTGTTGCCACAATCGCCTCTGTTTCTCTGAAAGTACCTTCATAAGAAAGAAAATTACTGTAATATTCACTCTTTCTAACACAGAAGGATCTTCTTTCTCGCAGGCGCCTTCGTACAAACGCGAAACGTCTTTGATGAGCTTAAAGTTGCAGCAGGAATAGGTCAGCATAGCACTGCTGCACCGCTCTTCCATTGCTTTCAGTGAACCCACATACGATGCCAAATATTCATCACAAAATCTGTCTCAACTACTGTGTAACACTGTTAACGTACGACACACATTGTCGAGGAACTGTAGCATTAGATGAGTATGTCCAAAATGGTCGACTCTACTTTGCGTCACGTTAGTGTAGGGGAGTCGAAACAAGTAGTGACCCATGACGTCATATCAACTTGAGATTTTTTTAACATGTAATTCAAAGAATTTAATTATGTACCACGTTTAATAGGCAATGAGTTTTGATGAGATAGATATAAATATGTTTTGACATAGCAAATCACCTTGTTGCATTATGCATGATTTTTTTCTCTTTGTAAAGAAAAAGAAAAAAAAACTTCCGTGTTCCTCGTGTGCCCGATTGAGTAGTCGTCGAGTGCGGATTTTGTGTAACTTTCATGAATGGGCATATAATTGTTAGTTTACAACCCGGAGTTTATTTAAATATTCTAGGGAACCACTGCCCGACTTCGGTACAAACAAATCGCGCTCGAATTTTCAAATATCGACGCGGAGGTTAAGGTACGTAACTAGATATCGGGCGTTATCGTAGCGTGTGTGATTCAGTAACATTAACTGCAAGCGAGGAGCAATTTTCTGTCGAGGTAAGACAATATTAATCATTGCAGTAAGTTTGTTGATATGTTGCTTAGCAACTCATAAGCGGACAGATAGAAATACTGAAACGATCTATTAACTATCAATGACCACTACACAAACATCAGAAACTAATTACTCTAACTGTGAGTGACTTCTGGATTGGATGAGTTTTTTTTATTTCAGATAATTATATCGAGGCTGAAGCTTCATCATCAGTGTCGCCCTCATTCAGTTTAGTAGAACGATAGATAGTACTAACTACGCTACTATTTATAGTTTTAAAAGAAAAGAGAGCACATGCCTGTTTTTTTTCTTTTGAGAAATATTCGTACTTTAGTCATCAGTCTTCTCAAACCAGAGGCACGAGCGACACTCCCTCAGAGCACTACGATATCGAGAAGCACCACACACATGTGTCCCTTCTCACTATATTTCTGCATTGAAATTCCTGAGATATAGTCGCGGTACGAAGAAGGAAGAAAGAAGAGGAATGATCAGCGAAAGAAACGGAGCAAAGGGAGAAGGGGAGGTAACAAAACCAATAGGAGACATAACCGAGAAGTACTGTATGCAAGTTTGAGGGCGTAGATCAAAGTAGGCCTCAGTGAGTTCTAATCTCACCCCATGAGATTTCCACATTTCTGGAGCCCTACAGAAAGTCATTCGTGGCCGTCGATTTACTTCAGACGAAGAGGTGCACGCCTGGATACAACCATGGTTCCGTAGGCCACCGAAAACACTTTTCTATGAAGGCATTCACTATATTGTTTCACAGCCGGATACATGTGTTAACAAACATGACGATTACTTTTTAAATAATAAATAGTTGATTCACTTTTTTCTACGTGTGTAGCTTTTATTTGACTACCCACGATATTAAAGATCTATAATCTGATAAACGACTGTTGATTGTACACCGATTTCGTCATTTCACATGTCCGCCTCGTGTCATTTCCGCGTATGCACACTCCTCGTAAATATACAAACTGTGCTTTCTTTCTGGAGACAGATTCTAAAGCGCTGCGAAGATCTATGATTATTTCATTACTTCGAACACGCAGCATTTCTTTCACTGTTTATCGCCATCTGCCAAACGGTAATATTTGTCTTTCATTGTATATCCTCGTAACTACAGTTCTTTATTCTTCCTTGAACACTGTTTCAGCTTGTTCTGACCGTGTAGCAATCCAGATGAAATTAAACACTTTTCTACTGATTCCCATAAATGCTGGCTGGAAACTTAATAACGCACACAGCTTTAACTACTCACAGATGTTGTAAACATCATGTTTATTCACTGAAGAGTACCAAATTTCACTTGAGACAAAGTTTTTTTTTGCAGTGAATAACAATATAACAGCAATATTTCATATCGTATATATCAATGTTTCTAGAGTCACGGCATTGGCGCAGAGAGTATAGTGCATATTGTACTTCTTTACTATGCTGTACAGATGGCTCGCGGGAAACAAGTTATTGTTACACTTTCGTATAAGCTCCAGTTCCACTACTTTTCCCATCACGGTCATTATTTAAGAAATACATGTGTGGGAAAAGCGTGCTTCTTCGATCATCTTGGATGTTTCGACTTTGTAATTTTTGCAGTATGTTTCTGTGCAATGGTCACTATCTTCCCTATAACGTTACTCAATGAAGAATGTTAAGAGGTCTGAGTACTGGTCCGTGAAGTAATCAACGAGGAATGACTCAGCGTTTCTCTGAATCTTCTCTTGTTCTTCTGTTAATTGAACTTTGTAATGGCCTCACAATAAAGAATGATTGAGACCGTTATGTAAGCAGTTACCTTCGTAAATTAATTACTACATTACAATGTTTTGGGTTGGCAGTGCTTACGTGACTATTTTAGATCACTCAATACAGACCAAAACTTTCTCCGACATATGTTGTGTTGGTGCATAAGTTATTAGTGCTTTTTCATAAGTTTAATAATAAACACAACAGATACATAGAAACTTTAGTTCTCAGTAATATAGTCTTCTTCACTTTTTACAACAGTCTTCCAACGATGGGGTATCTTACGATTCTGTGACAGTAGAAATGCGAAAAACTTATCGAACCATGTTCGGAGCGCATTTTCATCCGGTTCAATTGAGAGCGAGGAAGGTGAGTATCAAAGGGTGCAGTATCAGGTGAATAAGGTGGTTGCGGAATGAATTCCCAACCAAACCCCTATACACTGTTTTTCGTCAGTCTAGCGGGCGTTGCCAAGATATAGCATCACTTCACGCAGTCGTTCTGGCCGTTGTTCTTGGGTTGCATCTGCAAGAAGTCTCAGTTATTGTCAATAAATGTTAGTATTGATGGCTACACCTCGAGGAAGTAATTCCTAGTACACCAAACCGTCGCTCTTCCAACGGATGCACAACATTATCTTTTGTTAGTGTGTGCAGATCTTTGCACGGGCAGATGCTGCTTTGTTTGGGGTCCGCCATTACTTCCTTTTCCTTATATTAGCATAAAGAAACTATTTCTCGTCACCAGGAACGATACAGGATGGCTGGTATTGTATACGAGTCAGTTGATGATGAGTAAGCACAGATGCACGTATGGCCACCTGCTGATTTTTGTGTTTTTGGCTTAGAGCGTGCGGTACCCATAGACCCGATTTTTAAACCTTCCTCACTGCATGAGAATGTTGCACGATGGTGGAATGATTACAGTTCATCTCACCTGCAAGTTCTCGAGTACACCGGTGTGGATCATTGTGGATTAAAGTGTTTAAAAGATCTTCATCGAACACAGGTCTCCCTGAACGTAGAGAGTGACTGTGTGGGAACGATCTTTCTTGAAACGAGAAAACCGTTTTATTACCGTGCTCAGTCCAGTGGCATTATCCCCATGCACGGTCCAAAAGTTTCCGATCACCTCCAATGCTTTCACTCCTCTACTGAACTTACACAGAAGAATATGTCGCACATGTTCTCATTTCTCCACCTGACATTTCAAGTTTTAGCATCCGCACCTCCACTCACTGTCACCAAATGACAAAATGAATATGTTAATTTCAATAGCAACAGTGAACTGTAAATAGAAAATGACAATCGATAAATAAACCCGTAGCAACTGGAATACTAACATTAAAAACTAAAACGCTACGAATTTATGCATCAACCTAATTTTACATTAACCTTAGTCCATGGCTCTACCTTATTCCACGTCAGCTGGCCACAAATGCTTTTCAAAAATGAACTTTCATTGTCATTCGACGGAGTAATGAGAGTCTGTTCGCCTACAAAACCAGTTCGTAATCAGAGTGGTCAGCTGAACAATCGCGAACAATCGAAGTAGTATCTGTGAAGTCCGGATAGCTTAGGAGAGTTTGTCGTTGTCAAAACAGTCTTGTAGATGTCGTAGGTAGGCCTTATGCAAACATCATTACCACAAGTGATGAGAACTGTCGTGGTGTCCATCTTTCGTCTGTGTAGCTCATTGGTGAGGTCCAGATGACGAAACGAGGCCGAAGAAATTTTCCCGTAGTACGCACTCGGTAATGCAGGTTACTTGTCAGTGCTTGCAACCATCTGCTTGTGGTCAGCACACTGAACTTGCATTCGGGAGGACGAGGGTTCAAATACGCTTGCGGGTATCCCCATTTACGTTTTCCGTGATCTCTTAAAATCGCTCCGGCAAATGTGAGGATGTTTCATTCGGTAGAGCGTGGCGAATTTCCTTCCCCTTCCTGAAACAAATCGAGCTTGTGCTCCGTCTCTAATGACCTCAGTGTCGGCGAGACGTTAAACCTTAATCTTCCTTCCGTCCCTTTTTCGTACTGGGATCCGTCTACCAAACCTACTAATGTTGTTGCAGACGTATACGTAGACGGACAAAGAGAAGGGTGGAGCTTTTGTTTCAGCATTTGAAATTCTCACTCGCGTTGCTCTGGCATCGTGAACGTGACGCCTTTGCAGTACGTTTCTCTGAGGAGATGCGTGAAATCACCTGCTTGTAGAGTAAATTTTGTACGGTAATGGACCTTTCCTAGGAAATCTTGCAGTTCTGTTTTACTCTCGGAGCCCAGCTACACATATTTCTGTAAGCGTGATGCACTTCGCACAATATCTGAGATATCAGTAGTCGCTAGGTTTGATTGCCTTAAGCGAGAAAATATCCGTACAGTCCAGAATCGTTACGTTAATCAGGCAAAATCGCCGTAAGCATGGAGACAATCACACATCCGCTGCAACTGGCTGAAGACACGCGTTTGGTAAAACACCGTGTTCTGCTGCCTGAAGAAGTCTGCAACTACCTGCTGCACATCCTCGTCTGGCGGAATCGTCAACCCTTCAGGGCCATCTTTAAAGACCCGAAAGCGCGATAATCGCATTGGAAGAGGACTATAGAGCAGGGGTGCTCGAGTGTCCGCACGTGCTGCAGTCATGGACTGTGCTGCTGGTCCCGGCGGAGGTTCGAGTCCTCCCTCGCGCGTGGGTGCGTGTGCTTGTCCTTAGGATAATTTAGGCTATGTAGTGTGTAAGCTTAGGGAACAATGACCTTACCAGTTAAGTCCCATAAGATTTCACAAACATTTGAACATTTTTCTGCACCTGCGTCGTCGCAAATTCTGCGTTACATTTACAAGATGGGAACGTCCATCGATGAAACTGCATCGCACCTTGTCGCGGTTTTTCAACACACATGCTGCCCGATACACATGCTTCATTGTCCCATGGATATATACCGGTGGCTGTCCTTAGGAAGGCAAGAAAAGAAAACATGTGATCAAAAAGTCAGCATAAATTTGAAAACTTAGTAAATCATGGAATAATGCAGATAGAGAGGTAAAAAATGACACGCATTTTTGGAATGAGATGGGGTTTTTTATTAGAACAAAAAAAAAATTCACAAAATATCCGACAGATGGCGCTGGACACCAAACGTAACTGCTACCGTGACGGGTGAGAGGTACGCTTGTATGTTACAGAACCCCATCATCCCCAGCCTGGCTGATAAACATCTGCTGGAACGTAGGAGGTTTATGCAGGATGGCGCTCCACCCCACATTGCTAGACGCGTGAAAGATCTCTTGCGCACCTAGTTTGGTGATGATCGTATGCTCAGCCGCCACTTTCGTCATGCTTGGCCTTCCAGTCCTCAGTCCTCAGTCCGTGCGATTATTGGCTTTGGGGTTATCTGAAGTGATCGACAGACAGCTCTAGGGATGCTGAAAGACAACATCCGACGCCAATGCCTCACCATAGCTCCAGACATGCTTTACAGTGCTGTCCACAACATTATTCCTCGACTACAGCTATCGTTGAGGAATTATGGTGGACATATTGAGCATTTCCTGTAAAGAACATCATCTTTGGTTTGTCGTACTTTGTTATGCTAATTATTTCTATTCTGATCAGATGAAGCTCCATCTGTCGGACTTTTTTTGAGCGTTTGTATTTTTTTGGTTCTAATAAAACCCCATGTCAATGAAGCATGTGTGTCAATGTTTACCCCTCTATCTACATTATTCCGTGATTTATTCAGTTTTCAAATTTATACCGACTTTTTGATCACCCTTTATATATATATATATATATATATATATATATATATATATATATATATATGTGTGTGTGTGTGTGTGTGTGTACGCCTGAAAGGCACGAATACTACACTAACCCCTTGTATACATGTCGGTTCTCATATACCATCATCGGAGTCGCCATATGTTGCATATACACTGTAGCAAACTTCCTCAAATGGAAACATTTTGATCAGCCTTATATATATATATATGGCTCACCGGCCATTAGACCGTCTTTTTCCCTGCGGGTGCACAAACTGTGCCCGAGCTTTTACGGTAAAAGGCTGTAAAGCCGCGAGTAATGAGTATGATGGGCAGGGGCACTATGAATATAGTGCGGGAGAATAAGTTGTGAATGTGGGTCTCACGGGAGGCTTGCCAGAGATACGTCCCTGCAGTCGCACTATTCTCTGTGTCCTCGGTGGTTCAGATGGACAGAGCGTCTGCCATGTAAGCAGGAGATCACGGGTTCGAGTCCCGATCGGGGCAGACGTTTTCAACTGTGCCCGTTGACTTATATCAACGCCTGTATGCATCCAAGGGTATTCATTTCGTTCTAATTTCAAGAAAAGAACAACAGCTCATTGTTCATGGTTGGACACATTTGATAATAACGTCACCATACTTCACGTTTGCGCAATTACCATATGCAGGTCAAAAAATGCACGAATACCACACTAAAACTTGTGTACATGCCGGTGCTCATATATCAGCATCGGAGTCGATATACACTCCTGGAAATTAAAATAAGAACACCGTGAATTCATTGTCCCAGGAAGGGGAAACTTTATTGACACATTCCTGGGGTCAGATACATCACATGATCACACTGACAGAACCACAGGCACATAGACACAGGTAACAGAGCATGCACAATGTCGACACTAGTACAGTGTATATCCACCTTTCGCAGCAATGCAGGCTGCTATTCTCCCATGGAGACGATCGTAGAGATGCTGGATGTAGTGCTGTGGAACGGCTTGCCATGCCATTTCCACCTGGCGCCACAGTTGGACCAGCGTTCGTGCTGGACGTGCAGACCGCGTGAGACGACGCTTCATCCAGTCCCAAACATGCTCAATGGGGGACAGATCCGGAGATCTTGCTGGCCAGGGTAGTTGACTTACACCTTGTAGAGCACGTTGGGTGGCACGGGATACATGCGGACGTGCATTGTCCTGTTGGAACAGCAAGTTCCCTTGCCGGTCTACTAATGGTAGAACGATGGGTTCGATGACGGTTTGGATGTACCGTGCACTATTCAGTGTCCCCTCGACGATCACCAGAGGTGTACGGCCAGTGTAGGAGATCGCTCCCCACACCGTGATGCCGGGTGTTGGCCCTGTATGCCTCGGTCGTATGACTGTGATGGAGATCCGTATGCCACGGCAAACTGGCTGACACTGACGGCGGCGGTGCACAAATGCTGCGCAGCTAGCGTGATTCGACGGGCAACACCGCGGTTCCCGGTGTGTCCGCTGTGCCGTGCGTGTGATCATTGCTTGTAAAGCCCTCTCGCAGTGTCCGGAGCAAGTATGGTGGGTCTGACACACCGGTGTCAATGTGTTCTTTTTTCCATATCCAGGAGTGTATGTTGCAAACACAATGTAGCAATGTCTTCAAATGGAAACATTTTGATCATCCCTTATCAGTTCTTCAGATATGCTTTGACCTGTTACTATGATACCTTCAGGGCAGTTTGAGAAACACGGTAACTATGCCGCAACTTGCTGAAGATAACGCTGAAAACTTACTGGTGCACTTGTGACACTTGAAAGAATTTGTTGAAGCCGGAAGGCTTATTGATTACCACTACATTCGTTGATTTTTCCTCCAACGGGAAAAGAAGGTGGCCACCTGGCAAATCTGTTCTTGAGAAATGCGTCCGTCAAGTTAGTAATTCACTGAAGCGACAAGACAAAACTGATAGTTGCTACTCGCTAAAGGTTCACGTAACTGCATCAGTACATATCAGCTGGCGTTCAGTAGCGGGTCGCCCCGCCAGCAGGCTGCAGCCAGTTGCAGCCTCTAACAGCACCAGTATTGGCTCAACATTACTGGACTCAGCAATCAGTCACGGTTCGCATCCCGAGTCGATTGGCGGGGATGCAGCTTCCGATCCCTTCGGGCAAGCGTGCTCCGCTAGTCCTATCCGATAAGACCCATTATCCGAGGCAGTGTGTCGCTCATGGCGATGCTGCAACCCTCACGAGCCCGAAACCGCGAGCAGAACAGCTTGTTGCCATTTCTACATATATCAGGCATGCAGAGCAGAAATGATGTGAGTCCTAAAACATTTCTTTTTTAATTTTTTTTACTAAACAACATATTTAGATCACTATTAATAGTCTTCAGACATGAAAAAATTCAATTCAATTGGTACCGTACAAACATTTTACAATAAGTGGAAAAAGAATCATTTATAATTGTAGAACGTACCTAAGTAGTTGCATAAGCAACCTGTATAGTCCAGTCAAAAACTCGTATCGGAGTGCTGCGATTTGCAGCTGCGGTTAATTTTCGTAAATATGTATCTCGTAGAAGTAGGGGAGAGGTATGGGAAAAAGGGGGAAAACTAGGGGAGCAGGAAGGGATAAACGGAGTGACGGTGATTAAGGGAGTGGTCTTTCTAACTCTGTAGAAAGTATATCATCATCATCATTTAAGACTGATTATGCCTTTCAGCGTTCAGTCTGGAGCATAGCCCTCTTATAAAATTACTTCATGATCCCCTTTTCAGTGCTAACATTGGTGCCTCTTCTGATGTTAAACCTATTACTTCAAAATCATTCTTAACCGAATCCAGGTACCTTCTCCTTGGTCTGCCCCGACTCCTCCTACCCTCTACTGCTGAACCCAAGAGTCTCTTGGGTAACCTTGCTTCTCCCATGCGGGTACATGACCCCTCCATCTAAGCCTGTTCATCCTGACTGCTGCATCTATAGAGCTCATTCCCAGTTTTTCTTTGATTTCCTCATTGTGGACACCCTCCTGCCATTGTTCCCGTCTACTAGTACCTGCAATCATCCTAGCTACTTTCATATCCGTAACCTCAACCTTGTTGATAAGGTAACCTGAATCCACCCAGATTTCGCTCCCATACAACAAAGTTGGTCTAAAGATTGAACGGTGCACAGATAACTTAGTCTTGGTACTGACTTCCTTCTTGCAGGCGAGAGTAGATCGTAGCTGAGCGCTCACTGCATTAGCTTTGCTACACCTCGCTTCCAGTTCTTTCACTATGTTGCCATCCTGTGAGAATATACATCCTAAGTACTTGAAACTGTCCACCTGTTCTAACTTTGTTCCTCTTATCTGGCACTCAATTGGCTTATATTTCTTTCCCACAGACATTACTTTCGTTTTGGAGATGCTAATCTTCATTCCATAGTCCTTACATTTCAGATCAAGCTCTGAAATATTACTTTGCAAATTTTCAATCGAATCTGCCCTCACAACTAAGTCGTCCGCATATGCAAGACTGCTTATTTTGTTTTCACATAGAAAGTATAATTACGTAAAAATTGTCGCCAAAAAATCGTGTACAATAATGATTGCGTAAAATGCAAACAGAACTTCTACATCTACGTGATTACTCTGCTATTCACAATAAAGTGCCTGGCAGAGGATTCAATCAACCACCTTAAAGCTGTCTCTGTCTCTGTCTCTCTCTCTCTCTCTCTCTCTCTCTCTCTCTACTGTTCCACTGTCAAATGGCGCGCGCGGAATACGAGCACGTAAATGTTTCTGTGCGAGCCCTGGTATCTCTTATTTTATCGTGATGGTCATTTCTACCTATGTAGGTGGGTGCCAAAAGAGTGTTTTCGCAACCGGAGGGGAAAACTAATGATTTGAATTTCATTATAAGATCCCGTCGCAAAGAAAAACGTCTTGGAATTAGTGATTGCCACTCCAATCCAAGTATCATGTCTTTGGCACTATCTCTCGTATTTCGCTATACTACAAAACGAACTGCCCCTCTTCGTACTTTTTCGACGTCATCCGTCAGTCCCACCTCATGCGAATCCCACACCGCACAGAAATTTTCCAGAATATGGAGAACAAACATGGTGTAAGCAGTCTCTTTAGTAGACCGTTTGCACCTTCTAAGTGTTTTGCCAAAGAATCGCGTCACACATATCCACGCCCGAAGCAGGATTCGAAGCTGCGACCGTAGCGGCCGCTCGGTTCCAGACTGTAGCACCTAGAACCGCACGGCCACTCCGGCCGGCCATGCTCGTACCACGCCGTATTGCTTTGCAACGTGACTCTCAGATATTTAAACGACTTGACTGTGTCAATAAGAACACTAGTAATATTGATTCCGAACATTATAGGCTTGGTCTTCCTACTCATCCGTATTAACTAACATTTTTCCACATTTAGGGCTAGCTGCCATTCATCCCACCAATTGGAAACTTTGTCTAAGTCGTCTTGTATCTTCCTACAGTCACTCAACTTTGACACCTTACCGTACACCACGGCATCATCAGCAAACAACGGCAGATTGCTGCTCATCGTGTCCGCCAAATAATGTATGTACACTCCTGGAAATGGAAAAAAGAACACATTGACATCGGTGTGTCAGACCCACCATACTTGCTCCGGACACTGCGAGAGGGCTGTACAAGCAATGATCACACGCACGGCACAGCGGACACACCAGGAACCGCGGTGTTGGCCGTCGAATGGCGCTAGCTGCGCAGCATTTGTGCACCGCCGCCGTCAGTGTCAGCCAGTTTGCCGTGGCATACGGAGCTCCATCGCAGTCTTTAACACTGGCAGCATGCCGCGACAGCGTGGACGTGAACCGTATGTGCAGCTGACGGACTTTGAGCGAGGGCGTATAGTGGGCATGCGGGAGGCCGGATGGACGTACCGCCGAATTGCTCAACACGTGGGGCGTGAGGTCTCCACAGTACATCGATGTTGTCGCCAGTGGTCGGCGGAAGGTGCACATGCCCGTCGACCTGGGACCGGACCGCAGCGACGCACGGATGCACGCCAAGACCGTAGAATCCTACGCAGTGCCGTAGGGGACCGCACCGCCACTTCCCAGCAAATTAGGGACACTGTTGCTCCTGGGGTATCGGCGAGGACCATTCGCAACCGTCTCCATGAAGCTGGGCTACGGTCCCGCACACCGTTAGGCCGTCTTCCGCTCACGCCCCAACATCGTGCAGCCCGCTTCCAGTGGTGTCGCGACAGTAGTGAATGGGGGGACGAATGGAGACGTGTCGTCTTCAGCGATGAGAGTCGCTTCTGCCTTGGTGCCAATGATGGTCGTATGCGTGTTTGGCGCCGTGCAGGTGAGCGCCACAATCAGGACTGCATACGACCGAGGCACACAGGGCTAACACCCGGCATCATGGTGCGGGGAGCGATCTCCTACACTGGCCGTACACCTCTGGTGATCGTCGAGGGGACACTGAATAGTGCACGGTACATCCAAACCGTCATCGAACCCATCGTTCTACCATTCCTAGACCGGCAAGGGAACTTGCTGTTCCAACAGGACAATGCACGTCCGCATGTATCCCGTGCCACCCAATGTGCTCTAGAAGGTGTAAGTCAACTACCCTGGCCAGCAAGATCTCCGGATCTGTCCCCCATTGAGCATGTTTGGGACTGGATGAAGCGTCGTCTCACGCGGTCTGCACGTCCAGCACGAACGCTGGTCCAACTGAGGCGCCAGGTGGAATTATTTCAATTTCCAGGAGTGTATATAGAGAACAAGAGTAGTCCCGTCACACTTCCCTGGGACACTCCTGACGACACCCTTGTCTCTGATGTACACTCGCCGTCGAGGACAACATACTGGGTTCTATTAATTAAAAAGTCTTCGAGTCAATCACATGCCTTTGAACTTATTCCAAGTACTCGTAACTGTATTAACAGGCTGCAATGGGCCACCGTGTCCAGTACTTTCAGGAAATCTAGAAACATGGAATCTGCCTGTTGCCCTTCGTCAATAGTATATCAGATGAGAAAAGAGCAAGCTGAGTTTTGCACAAGCGATGCTTTCTAAAAACATGTTGATTCGTAGACATAAGCTTCTCAGCCTCAAGAAAGTTTATTATATTCGAAGTGAGAATATGTTCAAGGATTCTGCAGCAACTGAAGTTAGGGATATTGGTCTGTCATTTTGCGGATCCGTTTTTTTACAATTCTTATATATTGGAGTCACCTGCACTTTTTGCAGGCGCTACGGACTCTCTGCTGGGCGAGAGATTCACGATAAATGCAAGCCAGGTAAGGCTCCATTACCGTAGAGTGCTCTTCGTAAAAGCGAAGTGGGATTTCATCCGGACCTGGTGATTTTTTTAAAAAATCTTTCAGTTGTTTATCTACGCCAGGTATGCTTATTACTGTGTCGTCCATCTGGGAGTCTTTCCGATGATCAAACGGCGGTATGTTTGTAGGGTTGTCTTGTGTGAATGATTTCCTGAACATAAAATTGAAAACTTCGGCTTTCGTTTTGCTACGTTCAACCGCCACAGCAGAATGTTCAGCAAGGGACTGAAAGGAAGCCTCACACCCGCTTAGCTGTTTTACGTAAGACCAGAATTTTCGCGGGTTCTGTGCCAGATTTTTTCCTAAGGCGTGTCGGTGGTAGTTATATGCTTCGCACACAGATCTTTCCACAGACTCCCGAATCTCTAGTACCCTTCGCTTCTTGCCATTTTTGTGTACCATTTTGACCCGAGAGTGCAACAGCCTCTGCTTTTTCAGCATCATCCGAATTTCGTTATTAAACCATGGTGGGTCTTTTCCATCTTTTATCCACTTACTAGGCACCAACTCTCTTAACCACTACTTAGAGTCTGCTTATACTTTGCCCATAATTCCTCTACATCCACGTTACTGGAACTAAATGGGGCCAGTTCACGAAGAGAGATGCTTATGACCGCTTATCTGCCATATCTAGCAGAAAAGTTCTCCTAGCCTGCTTGACTGATTTATTGACTTTCGTAATCGTAGATGCTATAATGACATCATAATAGCCAATCCCCGTTTCTGTATTGACATTGTGGATAACGTCCGGCCTATTTGTAGAATCGAAAAAGTTTATAGAAGGGCAACACGTTTTGTAATATCGTGAAATAGGGGAGAGAGTGTCACTGTAATGATACAGGATTTGGGATGTACATTATTAAAACAAAGGCGTTTTTCGTTGGGGATGAATCTTGTCACGAAATTCCAATCACCAGCATTCTCCTCCGAATGCGAAAATATTTTGTTGATGCCGACCTACATAGGAAGAAATGGTAAAATAAGGGAAATCACAACTCGTATCCAAATATATAGGAGTTCGTTCTTTCTGCGCGTTATACGAGATTAGAATAATAGAAAACTGTGAAGGTGGTTCGATGAACAATCCGCCAGGCACTTAAATGTGATCTGCAGAGTATCCATGTAGCTGTAGATGTAGCTATAGCTGCCAGGTCTACGTGTGCCGGAATGACAGCCCATTCTTTCTCAAGTGCCGATGCCAGTGACGATAGAGACGTTGGGCTTCGGTATATGGAGCAAAGTCGATCTTATAACTCGTTCCAGAGGTGTTGCTTTGGGTTCAGTGTGGACTCTCGGCAGGCCTGTCCATTTCAGTAACATTATTGGCAATAAATATTGCCACCCAGATCCCGCTTTATAATACGAAGCATTGTCTCCTAAGAGCACACAGTTGTGTAAAATGCGCTTATATCCTTCAGCGTTTAGTGTTTCCTTAAGCGCAATGAATGGACCATACCCTAACCACGAAAAAAAAAAAAAAACATACGGTCACACCACCTTCTCCCTACTACTCTGTTGGCACTACACATGTTGGCAGGAAACCTTCTTCAGGCATTCGCCAAACTCAATCCCAACTACCGGCATTCCAAAAGATTAGCGTGATTCATCAGTCCGAATCAGCTGTTTCCAGTCAACCACTGCCCATTTCTCTTTGCGACACGCTTACAGATGGCTATAGAAATGTATGGCCTATGAGGAGCTTGTCGCCAACTGTACCCTGTTCTTTCTAACTCCCTATGCACACTCATTGTGCTAGCCGGATTGCTGGAAGCACCTTTAAATTCATGAGTGATTCCTTCAGCTGACTTAATGAGATTTTTTACAACCGCCGTTCTCAAGGCTCGATTGTTGCTGTCTATCAGTACAGTTTCCTCGATCTTGATTTAGTTGTGCATGTTCCTTCATGTGTTCACAATCACCAATGTCGACTTTCACAGTTTTACAGGTCTGAAATATCCCTGATGGGTTTGTTAATCAGGTGACATCCAATGTTTAGCCTTCATTCGAAGTCACTCCGCTCTCGTGACCGATCCATTCAGATGTTAGTCACATACTGACTAAGTCTGGCGCTTTGAAGGGAGTGTGGTTCCCTTGTGGTCGATGGACAGGCACAAATGTTTGGGAACTACCTTCACACGCGACATATGGAGAATGACCACAGCTAATTATAAATGCCTTCTTCAACTGACGCACACGAGCAAACATAGTAATCGACTCCAAGCTTTGGATATAGAACGAGTTGATGTGTCAACACTAATTTGCCATTTAGGATAACCTACTTGGCCTACATCTTACCAACGACAAAAGTGATGGTGAATAGATTGCTGGCAGCGTTTGGCCATTTTGTGAGTATGGGTCTTATCTTTAAGGTTAGTTATGATACACTTACTCTTCCCCCTCGGAATGGATGTCTTGGCCTGATTACCGTCCATGTTAGAGCGACTGCCCTGTACGTCGGCATGATGATTAAGTCGTGGACCCGCCATCAGACCGGTTTGTCGGGAGGCCTGAACTTACTCCTCCTACCAGAGTGCCACCTGGTGCATTATCGTATTTTTCTACTTCCTTGTCTCACCTCAAGAACTTTTTCATCGAGTAAAGCTATGTCCATGCAGACTCTCCTTGTACCAGGTCTCCTACAGCATATAACGTTTATCGCATAATCGCATAACGTCATAACGTTTGGAGGTAACACACGGAACATGATGGAGAAATGGCATCTTGGGATGTCATGGCCCTTGATGTGGCGTTTCGAACATCTTGTCTTCCTCGCTACGGAGGCAAGTGCTGCATGATAATTGGATGTTAACAACGCACACATTAGATGACTCTGGCTACATGCTACTAATATGGCAGTGTCGCACAACAAACACGAATGAACATAGACTTGTGTGTCGACTTTTAGAGGTGTGGTTCCTGATACTGAAAAATCTGCTTTACTTCTTCGTGCTGCTCTACACGCAGGTGTCCTACAGCCGTTTCTGTTACCAGATGAGATGTTCTTCCCTCGCACGCAGACAAACGCAGTGAATTTGATCAAAGCATTGTCAGTTGATTGATTGTTTCATCACGGCAGCAAAGAGTGTTCTTGAATTTTGGATGTTTCTCCAAGAACGTCGTACAGCTTTAATGCACCATTCAAGATATAGTCAATATTTTCTCACTTTTTACTGTAGTGTTTTCATGAATCTTCCCCCGCAGTTGGGATGTGCCAGGTATGAGAAGGTTAAATCTTGTTTGGTGTCGTTCCGTAACTTGAACCATGTGATAGGACTTGGAATACTAATCGTGATGACGTGCCCGTAACAAACGTGTTGGAACTCGGGAATCTAGTCGTCTTTTGTTGGTATGTGGTCGCTGTTTTGTTTTGTTTCGGCATGAGGGTGTTCCTGTGTTAATTATTGTTGAATGTTATTTTGATGATATTCCCAGTTCTGAATGAACCTATTGTAAGTTGATGCCGGCCGCGGTGGTTTCGCTGTTCTAGGCGCGCAGTCCGGAACCGTGCGACTGCTACGGTCTCAGGTTCGAATCCTGCCTCGGGCATGGATGTGTGTAATGTCTTTAGGTTAGTTAGGATTAAGTAGTTCTAAGTTTTAGGGGACTAATGATCACATAGTGCTCAGAGCCATTTGAACCCTTTTTTTTTTTGTAAGTTGATACTCTGTTTTTTTTTGTTTTTTTTTTTTAAAGAAAGAAAGAATGGTAAAGGCGACGTCTTACGACACGCAGAAAATCCTGGTTCGAAACCTGGTACGGCACAAATTTTCAATGTTGTCATCCTATTCTACAGTCGGAGGTTAGCAGTATTCGTAAGTGCGAATACTTTTTCTGAGTCCAAAAGCTGTTCGGACAACAGTTTTATTTTTCCCGCCACGTATTCGTAACGAGGGTTTTCATGTGATCGTGCGGAACAGGCCTATCTTGTTTTGTTTTCTTTTTTCTAGTATAAATTGCGCTTCAAGAGTGGTATGTCACGTGCATAGCGTCTAGAAGCGAATTTTTTGCTGTATGTCTGGAGAGCATCACGTCGCAGAAACCTCTCAACACTGAGAGCTATGCGACATTTCTCTAATAGCCAGCAGAGGTGCACTGGCTTCATTTTAGATTCTCTTTCTGCAGAAGTAGCTCCCCACGGCGTAGTGCCACAAACGTGCTGATTTGAATAATTGACGGCAGCGATAGTGCACCACGCTGATCTAGCGTTGCCTTTTTAGATGACCAGCTAGATGGAGAATTCAAATCAAGTGCTAGCTAAGTAAAAAGTCAGGCTACCGATAAAAGTCACGAACAACAGCTTTGTGTCAGAACAGACGTCTAGAGCACGAAACGTCATTATAAAGTTCCATTTTCTCATGCAGCCAATTGGAGAGGCAACACCCTAGATGTGTTCTATGAATATCAACGTAAACTTGGTTTTCTGCATACAGTAACAAAAAAACAATGTGCCCCTTTTAGAGGCTTCAAATTCGCTCAAGGTATATTGTTGCAATAGTGTACATGGAATACATGAAATGATTACATTGAAAGTCTACCCCTTGTTTGTTATGCTGATTATTTTTCATGTAACAAGTATCTCCCTTTAATATAAGCGGACGCAGTGCTCCATGGTTCCCATTTCTACCGCTGTGTGTCTAATTCTTTCAATCAGGCCCGATAAATTGAGATATGGGTAATCAAACCCGCTAGAAAAGATAGTGTTCTAAGTTAGAAATGAAGCAACAGATAACGCAA
Organism: Schistocerca gregaria; assembly: GCF_023897955.1. Classification (NCBI taxonomy): domain Eukaryota; kingdom Metazoa; phylum Arthropoda; class Insecta; order Orthoptera; family Acrididae; genus Schistocerca; species Schistocerca gregaria. Next base: position 406,133,097 of record NC_064927.1, on the reverse strand, counting down.
CATCGGTGAATGGCCATGGAACAATACGTGCACATTAGGGACTGTAAGACTTTCTTTTTTTGATACTATGAATTCAGTTATTCGCATAAAGTGCATAATGCATACAATGGATATGCCTGGATTGAAAATTCATAGAATATAATCAATATCCCAGTGGTATGGATGAACGATACTGAATAACGCTAAGAGAGAATTTCAGTTATCATTCCCATTTATTTCCATAATATTTAAGAAGACTACTACCCTCCGTGAAAAAAATACATGAAATCTATTATATTTAAGAAAACTACCACTTTCGGTGACAAAACATTCATGAAGCACTCACTACCTCTTGCATCTCGTCATATCGGAAACACAGACAACACTGCGTCGCCAGTTACATCTACTAATGATTAAAATGGGTAAAAATGAATGTTACTGAATGGTGGCCTCTTAAAACCATTTAATTATTGTCACACCTATTTAACGCGCGGAGTAGGGAAGGATATTACCTTTCACTCTCTCAAACATTACTTGGGTTACTACACATGCAGTACCATGCGGATAAGTTCATGTTGAAAGCGCGTTAATGCAACCGCAATGCAATGTGAGCAAACCAGGCCAGGCTTCATGACTCCACATTAACGAAATGCAAATCCAGTGGCTACCGTTATGAATGCTGGCAACACGTGGCCAAGTTCGCCAACAAAGAAACTAGTAAAATAAACCGTTGAATCATGGAAAATTTATATTGGTTGTATCCAGAACTATACTGTGCAACAAATGAAACATTAATGGACCTATCCGCTATTGACCTAAGAACAAGAACCGTTGGTTCATGCCCTCAATCACCTCGCGCCCAAATCCGCTAGTTTAAACACATTAATCTGAAAAAATTCTACAAATAAAATATCGCTGAACGTTTCCAGGTACTAATTCACACCCGAACATGTTTCATAATCAATGTTACCCCAAAAAACCTACATTATGGATAACTTTTCTCACCAGGCATGGCGAGCGCCGCACCCTTGCGTCCGTCTCGTTCAATCGGAGGCCCCAGAGTCCTAACATGGCGCGTTCCAGGACCAACCGCCAACCGTTAAAAAAAAAAAAAACAGGTGGTGGGGGTAGGACCTCAGTGAGAACGAACCTCACAAACTCTGCCCTGCTCATCCTCACTATCTTTGGAATCACGAACACTCTGTTGAATCTGTTGACGTTGTTATGTTGGTGCTAAACTACCCTAGTGCTACCATCTTTGACTAACCCAGATTATTATATATTCCATGCATAATTACGTTTATCCATCCACATACATCACGGGATCAAAGGATGAGAGAGGTGGCGTGACACCAACAGAAGAAAAAAATACACACGGAAGCATTCTTGAATCCAGAGGTTGATTAGCTAGACGAAACATCGAAAGGACGTTCTCGGCGCAAGATGAATTATTAAACACGGAGAAATTAATCAGTTAGTTAAATGAAGCGTAAACCTGTGACATTTCAACATTTACAAATCAACAGCACAGGCGATTCTGAGGTACCAGATATTGACCCATGCTGAAATGTCCGTATTAGTACCTGGTGTAGCTTCCCCGGGCGGCAATGCAGACGCTGACTCTGGCATCTAGTCGACGACACAGACAGCGAATACTTTCACGGAATACTTTATGCCAAGCCCGCTCGATCTATTCACGGAGTTGTGTGCGTATGCTCACACATTGCCCGAACTCTTAGGGTAAGCCGGCCGCGGTGGTCTCGCGGTTCTAGGCGCGCAGTCCGGAACCGTGCGACTGCTACGGTCGCAGGTTCGAATCCTGCCTCGGGCATGGATGTGTGTGATGTCCTTAGGTTAGTTAGGTTCAAGTAGTTCTAAGATCAAGGGGACTAATGACCACAGCAGTTGAGTCCCATAGTGCTCAGAGCCATTTGAACCATCTTAGGGTAAGCGCGAGTAATGAGTGTAGTAGGCAGGGGCACTACAAATGTAGTGTGTGGACAACAAGTTGGAAGTGTGGGGGTCACTGGTAGCGTGCGAGAGGAAAGTCCCTGCAGTCGCACTATCGCCTGTGTCGTCGGTGGCTCAGTCGGACAGAGCGTCTGCCATGTAAGCAGGAGATCCCGGGTTCGAGTCCCAGTCGGCCCTCTCATTTACAACGGTCCCTGTTGATATTTGTCAACGCCTGTAGGCAGCTAACGGTCTGGTTTTCGTTGTAATTTACTTTTGTAAGAGTTGCTGTTTCACGAGTCGCACGAATCACTTTTCGACCCGTCATATCCCACACGTGCTCGATTGGAGAAAAGGAATGTTGGGTTTATATGATGTCTCATTAGAATTTGATGACTACAATGTGATGACTAGAATATGTGGGGCCCCATCATGATGGAATAACATATTCACCCTTGTAGGTAAAGGAACTGATTTTGATAATTCTGGAAAGTACAGATAACTAGGTCCTGTAAGAAGATGCAGTAATGTAAGAGGCTCCATCAGCTGATTGTCTGTCATCCTACACCTCTCATTTACAGAGAAACGTTCTTGAAAAGGTGTCTCCACAGAGTCTTGTGGGTTTTTGTTGCACTGCCAGTGTGATATATGAGTGTTATAGATACTGTCATGTGTGAAAGTGGCTTCATCAGTAAACAGTACTAATAGACTAGTTGCTGAAATGCAATAAGCCAGAGATAAAATTCCAATCATCTACAGTCATCTCCTTGTTGAATGCCATGATTAGTATCCCAGGCAAATTCAGTAATCTGTGGTGGCCGGCAATGTTCGTACTGGCCAGGGAAGATGCTGCACGGCTTTCAGAGCACGTTAAGTTTCACGGGCAGTGTGTGGGCGAGCATTATCCTGTTGGAAAAATGAATCACCTTCCTCTTGCAAGAACGGCAAAAGAACGGGTCTAACAATATTGTAAACGCACTGAGCGCTGGTTAGCGTCCCCCGCCCTCCCCCCGAAAAACCAAAGGTGACAGAAAGTTGTAGTTTATCGTATCCCAGACCATAAGCATGGTGTGTGGCAAGAGAGCGCAAACGACCGTCACTTGCTGATCTCATCGCTGCAGACCACGGGGCGCCATTCCATCTACCGAGTGATCCTCTGACGGCACCAGTCGCGCCGTGCACATAGATGCTGTGGCTTGAGTGGAAGAAGAGGTAGAGGCGTGCGTACCTGTAGGCTCACTGCTAATAACCGGTTCGCAACATTTCGTGTGAGAATGTGCATGCGAACACTGATACCAGCTTCATTACACAACCTACGCAGCACATTCAATTTGTACGGTAATTCTCCGAAAACATTAACCCGACATTCGTAAGGCCACAATCAGACCCCTTTCAACTCGCTCAGTTGGCTGTTGGAATTACAGTTGCGTCTCCATGGAATGGACGTCTGCCTGCTTCGCAAGATTACACCACCGTGAGATTTCTGACTGTGAGTATTTCCTATTAAAGGCGTACACAGTTGATTCTCTGGTAGCTATCTATGCTAATAAAAAAAACGTAAAACCGTCGTGTCTCAACGCATTGAACTCGGAAACTACTATACGAATTTTCATGGAATAAATTGAGCGTTGTGGCAACATATAGGCATTACATCATCACAATAGATTCACGCAGTATATATAGATAAGTGTGTGGGTGCGAGTTGTTGGAAAAATGAATCACCTTCCTCTTCCAAGAACCGCAATGTATATACACTCCTGGAAATGGAAAAAAGAACACATTGACACTGGTGTGTCAGACCCACCATACTTGCTCCGGACACTGCGAGAGGGCTGTACAAGCAATGACCACACGCACGGCACAGCGGACACATCAGGAACCGCGGTGTTGGCCGTCGAATGGCGCTAGCTGCGCAGCATTTGTGCAGTTGACGGACTTTGAGCGAGGGCGTATAGTGGGCATGCGGGAGGCCGGGTGGACGTACCGCCGAATTGCTCAACACGTGGGGCGTGAGGTCTCCACAGTACATCGATGTTGTCGCCAGTGGTCGGCGGAAGGTGCACGTGCCCGTCGACCTGGGACCGGACCGCAGCGACGCACGGATGCACGCCAAGACCGTAGGATCCCACGCAGTGCCGTAGGGGACCGCACTGCCACTTCCCAGAAAATTAGGGACACTGTTGATCCTGGGGTATCGGCGAGGACCATTCGCAACCGTCTCCATGAAGCTGGGCGAACGGTCCCGCACACCGTTAGGCCGTCTTCCGCTCACGCCCCAACATCGTGCAGCCCGCCTCCAGTGGTGTCGCGACAGGCGTGAATGGAGGGACGAATGGAGACGTGTCGTCTTCAGCGATGAGAGTCGCTTCTGCCTTGGTGCCAATGATGGTCGTATGCGTGTTTGGCGCCGTGCAAGTGAGCGCCACAATCAGGACTGCATACGACCGAGGCACACGGGGCCAACACCCGGCATCATGGTGTGGGGAGCGATCTCCTACACTGGCCGTACACCTCTGGTGATCGTCGAGGGGACACTGAATAGTGCACGGTACATCCAAACCGTCATCGAACCCATCGTTCCACCATTCCTAGACCGGCAAGGGAACTTGCTGTTCCAACAGGGCAATGCACGTCCGCATGTATCCCGTGCCACCCAACGTGCTCTAGAAGGTGTAAGTCAACTACCCTGGCCAGCAAGATCTCCGGATCTGTCCCCCATTGAGCATGTTTGGGACTGGATGAAGCGTCGTCTCACGCGGTCTGCACGTCCAGCACGAACGCTGGTCCAACTGAGGCGCCAGGTGGAAATGGCATGGCAAGCCGTTCCACAGGACTACATCCAGCATCTCTACGATCGTCTCCATGGGAGAATAGCAGCCTGCATTGCTACGAAAGGTGGATATACACTGTACTAGTGCCGACATTGTGCATGCTCTGTTGCCTGTGTCTATGTGCCTGTGGTTCTGTCAGTGTGATCATGTTATGTATCTGACCCCAGGAATGTTTCAATAAAGTTTCCCCTTCCTGGGACAATGAATTCACGGTGTTCTTATTTCAATTTCCAGGAGTGTATCTTGTAATGTTATGAATGCACAAGTAAACCCATTATACTTCCACCACCAAGCTGTTGAACCGATTTTAAGGAAATCTGGTATGGAAGTAGTTTAAACTCTGAGGGACAATAGACGCTTCTTTAGAAAGTGTAAGAAAAGATGGTCGACCTCTAACAGGAAGAAGTAGGGAGTGGAACATCTTTCTTTTACAGCAGTTACCCGTATTAAGAAGTTATAAAATTTCTTGCTTAACATACATGTTGTATAATGTATAGCACCTTCAGTAGCACGACGCGTATGTGCACGCACCTGTCCATGTCCCTCTGCACGCATCGCTCGGAAGCAATGGTGTGGGCGCTGCGCCGCCATGCATTGGAGCAGCTCGATGAGAGAAGGGTGTGTTTTTGGGGTGGGGTGGGGGTTGGGGGGAGGGCAGGGGTATATCACGAGCTTATCCAAACAGACAAACACATGTGAGCGTATCCTACTTGCTGATCATCACTCATCACAACATATTCTTCGTTTTTGTGACTGTACGTGATGTATTAATTTTATACATTTCATGTAAATTGAGCTACCATCATAATACACTATTGGTTATTAAAATTGCTGCACCAAGAAGAAATACAGATGATAAACGGGTATTCACTGGGCAAATATATTATACTACAACTGACATGTTATTACATTTTCACGCAATTTGGGTGCATAGATCATGAGAAATCAGTACCCAGAACAACCACCTTTGGAAGTAATAATGGCCTTGATACGACCGGGCATTGAGTCAGACAGAGCTTCGATGGCGTGTACAGGTACAAATGCCCATGCAGGTTCAACACGATACCACAGTTCATCAAGAGTAGTGATTGGCGTATTGTGACTAGCCAGTTGCTCGGCCACCAATGTCCAGACGTTTTCAGTTGGTGAGAGATCTGGAGAAAGTGCTGGCCAGGGCAGCAGTCGAACATTTTCTGTATCCAGAAAGACCCGTACAGGACCTGCAACATGCGGTCGTGCACTATCCTGCTGAAATGTACGGTTTCGCAGAGATCGAATGAAGGGTAGAGCCACGGGTCCTAACACATCTAAAATTTAACGTCCACTGTTAAAAGTGCAGTGAATGCGAACAAGAGGTGACCGAGACGTGTAACCAATGGCACCCCATACCATCAAGCCGCGCTGGGCGATACGTCAGTATGGCGATGACGAATACACGCTTCCAATGTGCGTTCACCGCGATGTCGCCAAACACGGATGCGACTAACATGATGCTATAAACAGAACCTGAATTCATCCGAAAAAATGACGTTTTGCCATTCGTACACCCAGGTTCGTCGTTGAGTACACCATCGCAGGCACTCCTGTCTGTGATGCAGCGTCAAGGGTAACCAGCAATCATCGTCTCCGAGCTGCAAACGTCGTCGAAATGTTCGTGCAGATGGTTGTTGTCTTCCAAACGTCCCCATCTGTTGACTCAGGGATCGAGACGTGGCTGCACGATCCGTTACAGCCATGCGGATAAGATGCCTGTCATCTCGACTGCTAGTGATGCGAGGCCGTTGGGATCCAGCACGACGTTCCGTATTGCCCTCCTGAACCCATCGATTCCATATTCTGCTAACAGTCATTGGATCTCGACCAAAACGAGCAACAATGTCGCGATACGATAAACCACAATCGCGAAAGGCTACAATCCGACCTTTATCAACGTCGGAAACGTGATGGTATGCATTTCTCCTTCTTTACAAGAGCCATCAAAACAACGTTTCACCAGTAACGCCGGTCAACTGCTGTTTGTGTATGAGAAATCGGTTGGAAACTTTCCTCATGTCAGCACGTTGTAGGTGTCGCCACCGGCGCCAACCTTGTATGAATGCTCTGAAAAGCTAATCATTTGCATATCACAGCATCTTGTTCCTGTCTGTTAAATGTCGCGTCTGTAGCACGTCATCTTCGCGGTGTAGCAATTTTAATGAGCAGTAGTGTATGTGCCGCGGACTAAACAGTTTTTCACGGCAGATAACAATTAAAAATACTGAAAGAACACTAACTTATTAAATACTTGGGAACCAACTGTAATGCAGGGACTGGGCTGAAAGAAACAATTAAGATGATGTAGTGAAAACGAAAATGTATGTTGCAATAGTTCGGACGAATTACCGTCGACCTCAATATTTTTGTTTCGACCTTCGCAAGCTTCGGAATAAGCATGAATGAAAACAGTGACAGTTTACTGAAACCAACTACATTATGTGGAAGGGCACTGAATTACATATGGTGTTTGAGGTTTTACCGACCTAAGCTAATAACTGCTTGAAAGATTCTCGACTGCTGTGTTGAAATTGCGTAAAGTTTCTACGAGGTATCAGCTCATCACCTTCAGGTGCGACTCGGTGTCACCAGAAAAAAGCAGGCGACAGGAAGATGGACGAGGAGTGATATGTCAACTGAAACAATTCCAAGATGAGACAGTTTCTCTTCCCCAGTAGAAATTCCAAAGTAGCTTTTGATTCATCTCACCACTGAAAACTATCTGTCTGCTGAAGACGAGCTCACTGAAATTGTGTACAAAAACTACACTAACATATGAAACTGCTAAAAACTTCTGACTGGCAGTGAATTAGTACTCGGTAATTTCGCGAGTCCATTCATGATTTTATTTCTAAGCTTTCGTGTACTGTAAACTACATTCATGTCATTTTTCAATCGAACTCTGGGGCACTCTGGAAGCTGCTTTCGGGGAAATGTTAGAGTATTGTCCACAGTTTTCATGTCGCAGCATATGCCATCAGGGTGAAAGGAAAAGTAATGATGGTTTCAACTTCGTCCACCAACAAGTAGCGCAGTCGCATAGCTACCAGAGCGTCATTTAATAGTAAATGCTGAAAGCCAAAAGAGTCAATGTGGTGCTAACGTATGAAGAAAGCAGGCAACCTTGCTAAGAGGGCACACTGGTGCTTCCTACAGCCAACTGAGCGAGTTTGCAAGGGGTCAAATTGTAGGCTTCTGAGTGGCGGGAGGACTGCCACATATGTGGACGCGTTGCGTCTGTCGTGCAACGATGAAGATATCAACTGTCACGTGAGCATTCTCACACCCACAGACGAGATTCTGGGCGCCCACGTAGCACAGAGGCCCGCCACCATTGTCGTATTGTAATGGCAGCAGCAGCAGATCGTACAGCTACCACAGCACAGATAAAAGCGCTTTTGAAGTCAGACATGTCAAAACGAACTCTTGCGAACTGGGTATCAGCAGTGGGACTAGGGGCACGCAAAATCTTTAGTACCTCTTCCATATGCCACAACGAAGACGTGCACATCTCGACTGGTGTGGCCGGCTGATGTGGCTGAACTGCTCTAGGCGCTCCAGTCCGGAACGGCGCTGCTGCTACGGTCGCAGGTTCGAATCCTGCCTCAGGCTTGGATGTGTGTGATGTTTGTAGGTTAGTTAGTTTTAAGTAGTTCTAAGCCTAGGGGACTGATGACCTCAGATGTTAAGTCCCATAGTGCCTAGAGCCATTTGAATAATTTTTTTAAATCGAATAGTGCCATCAGAGGAACACTTGGAAGATGGAATGACGCACCATGATCTTCAGCTAAGAAAGCAGCTTCTAACTGCGTGCAAATGATGGTCGTTTGCATCTACAGTATACAGAATGTTACAAAAACGTACGGTCAAACTTTCAGGAAACATTCCTCAACACAAATAAAGAAAAGATGTTATGTGGACATGTGTCCGGAAACGCTTAATTTCCATGTTAGTGCTCATTTTAGTTTCGTCGATTCACCGCCAGTTGGCCCAATTGAAGGAAGGTAATGTTGCCTTCGGTGCTTGTGTTGACATGCAACTCATTGCTCTACAATACTAGCATCAAGCACCTCAGTACGTAGCATCAACAGGTTAGTGTTGATCACGAACGCGGTTTTGCAGTCAGTGCAATGTTTTAGCCGTGGCGCGGTACGTTTCTATCGAGACAGATTTCCAGAACGAAGGTGTCTCGACAGGAAGACGTTCGAAGCAATTGATCGGCGCCTTAGGGAGCACGGAACATCCCAGCCTATGACTCGCGACTGGGAAAGACCTAGAACGACGAGAACACCTGCAATGGACGAGGCAATTCTTCGTGCAGTTGACGATAACCCTAATGTCAGCGTCAGAGAAGTTTCTGCTGTACAAGGTAACGTTGACCACGTTACTGTATGGAGAGTGCTACGGGAGAACCAGTTGTTTCCGTACCATGTACAGCGTGTGCAGGCACTATCAGCAGCTGATTGGCCTCAACGGGTGCACTTCTGCGAATGGTTCATCGAACTATGTCAATTATCATTTCAGTGCAAATGTTCTTTTTACGGACGAGGCTTCATTCCAACGTGATCACATTGTAAATTTTCACAATCAACATGTGTGGGCTGACGAGAAATCGCACGCAACTGTGCAATCACGTCATCAACACAGATTTTCTGTGAACGTTTGGTTAGGCATTGTTGCTTATGTCTTGATTGGGCCCCATGTTCTTCCACCTACGCTCAATGTAGCACGTTATAATGATTTCATACGGGATACTCTACCTGTGCTGCTAGAACATATGCCGTTACAAGTATGACACAACATGTGGTTCATGCACGATGGAGCTCCTGCACATTTCAGTCGAAGTGTTCGTATGCTTCTCAACAACAGATTCGGTGACCGATGAATTGGTAAAGGTGGACCAATTCCATTGCCTCCACGCTCTCCTAACCTCAACCCTCTTGACTTTCATTTATGGGGGCATTTGAAAGCCCTTGTCTACTCAACCCCGGTACCAAATGTAGAGACTCTTCGTGCTCGTATTGTGGACGGCTGTGATACAATCCGCCATTCTCCAGGGCTGCATCAGCGCATCAGGGATTGTATGAGATGGATGGTGGGTGCATGTATCATCGCTAACGGAGGACATTTTGAACATTTCCTGTAACAAAGTGAAGTCACGCTGGTACGTTCTGTTGCTGTGTGTTTCCATTCCATGATTAGCGTGATTTGAAGAGAAGTAATAAAATGAGCTCTAACATGGAAAGTAAGCGTTTCCGGACACATGTCCACATAACATATTTTCTTTCTTTGTGTGTGAGGAATGTTTCCTGAAAGTTTGGCCGTACCTTTTTGTAGCACCCCGTAGACCTGGTAAGTGCTCTCTCGTAGAGTGCAGTCGTTCAAGACACTCTGGCCCGACCCCATGCCTTATGGGCTGTGGTGTATTGAGCTACAACTCTCGTTCACCTTGGGTGCCTCTGGAGGGGACGCTAACCAGCGTTCGGTTTGTGCAGAATGTTAGACCAGTTCTTTTGCCGTTCTTGCAACAGGTAGGTGATTGTTGTTTCAACGAGATAATGCTTGCCCGTACACTGCCCGTGAAACTCAACTTGCTGTACGTGTAACAGCTTCTCCGGCCAGCATGATCTACGAAATTGTCTCCATCGAGAACATGTGATATATAATGGGAAAGAAGTGACTCACCAATCAACAACTCTTGCAGGTGAGCAGATCGAGCAGGCATAGCTTAATATGTTCAAAAATGGTTCAAATGGCTCTGAGCACTATGGGACTTGACATCTGTGGTCATCCGTCCCCTAGACATAGAACTACTTAAACCTAACTAACCTAAGGACATCACACACATCAATGCTCGAGGCAGGATTCGAACCTGCGACCGTAGCATTCACGCCGTTCCGGACTGAGCGCCTAGAACAGCACTGCCACCACGGCCGGCACTTAATATGTATTCCAGGACATTGTTTGTCATCTGGACGATCGACCATTACCATCCGTGGAGACTACGCCACGTAGTAATCTGCGTGTTTCAGCAAGAGTCGATACATGGTACCTCAGAACCGTCTGCGCTATTGATCTGTGAATGTAATCATTTTATGTACTCCATATGAACCGTTGCAACAATAAATCTCGAGTGAAATGTTAATCTGTAAAAGGGTGTACAAATTTTATTACCGACAGTGTAGTTGGTTATTTTTCCTCTTCGAAGATTCTGCTAATTGAGACATGGTTTCTTGGAAAACGTGTTCTGAGTCATAACGCATCGCAGCTATGGAGCGGAGAGGTTCTTGAATTTTTTATTTACAGAACAAAATAATCACATACTTGGCTCTGAAGGACGCTGTGCAATAGATCGTTGACGGTAAATACTTCGTCGAATATGTTAAAGAGAGAAACAAATTTGGATCTTCCAACATTGGCAAAAAGCCACTAATTGGAGAGATAATACGTGAATCATTTTCTTGAGGCTGTAACAGCGTGGCAGTAAACAGGTAACAAAGTTTAATTATGTTCCTGCACACAGTGTTCACCAGTCTTCACAAGTAATTCAATCGCGTTAAACAGACGTGTGGAAGACCAAAGTGTAAATGTTTATCCAAATATTTAACAGGTTTAGATCTCGAAAAAATCCGACAAATCTGTGGAGTGGGTTAAAAAAATTTATGCTCCGATATTGTGCTGGTGTTTTGAGACAAAACGAGGTTTAATATATGGCTTTAGCATAGATGACTTTGTTTAATGCTTGAACCCCTTCAGATTTCCCGCTTAGTCGTCGCACCATCAAACGTTCCTGCAATTAATTTTTCAGTACATTCGAAATCCAGTAACAAGTGCCGAGTAAGTTCTACAACCGTCTGGGCATGTGTGACGCTACCTACATCAAAGAATCCCTGCAATCTTTTCTTTATCCCTCCTTAATATACATAATGCAGGACAATAGAACACTGTGACGGATTTGCTACATCTGAAGTTTCGTCAGCCATGGCGGCTACGAAAGGTGCATCCACAGTTACCAGCTTTATAGCTGATGCACGCTCGACACTACAACTTGAATTAGATCATTTTAAATTCGATTAGAAATTCCTTTAAACACAGTAGAGGTTTCTAGGTGCTCCGCTAAAAGAGGAAAATATTCTACAGAGTCCTTCAACAATTCCACGTAATTTCCGTGATTAATAGAATATGTTGTTTCACCTTGTCATTGAAAGGGCAACTCTTGTTTTCACAGAAAACATCCTGCGTTTCCAAGGCTTTTAAGGATCTCCCTTTTCCTCCCTATCTTTTGATTGGGTAGAGGTATTACAATTTGAAGCTAGTAGTCAAATGCAGTTCCTATTCTATTTTCTCCAAAACCAGCTATGGTCATAGACGATCGTAGATGGTTAACAGCATTTCCATGGTCGGTTACTAATTTCACTAAATTTGCAATGCATGTACCCAGGTTTGGTCCAACTAATATTTCTGTCAACAAGAGACAATACCAGCAAAATTCCGCATTTAGGTCAATGCTTCCAACAAAACAGACACATTTGTTATAAATATTACACTGACAATATCAAATGAGTTTACTCGTCTTTCGGAGGAAAATTGATAGTTCTAGTATTTGCCGTCCAATTTTAATTATCTACTTCTTTCTGAGAAAGAATGCGGAGAAAAGGGCTTGTTTATAATAAATGTAGACATAGTTCTGTATTATACTACTGGATACTATCTGCTGTTCCTGGCACACTGGCACCTTGACGTACTTTTATAGAAATTTGGCAGATCTGCAATCTGAGCATAGGAACACTGAACTATTATTCATATACTCCATCAGTCTGTCTCTGTTTTTATGCCCATGCGAAGCTAGCATCGACTGCGGCCAAAAACACGCACATGACCTGTGGCAAACAGAGGTACACGCACCAGTTCTCTCGCTGCTCAAGTAAGCTATATGGACATTGCTTTGGTTCAGCTCAAAATGATCTTTAAATAATATAACGTAATGCTATTAGTTCTGCGTGTTACAAAGAAATGTAACGTTTTCTTAGGCGTTGTTGAATGAATGTGTGGTTATAATCACATAATGTATCATTATAGGAGTTTAGGATTGACAGGAGAACAAGGTCAGTTATTCAACAGGCATTAACAGGTACAACCACCAAAGTTAAATTCATGGAGAAACATCAGAAGCATTTCATATCAATACTGTTGTTCGCCAAGGAGATGGAATGTCTTCCCTCCCCCCTCCCCCCCTTTCTATACAACGTGGTGCTGGAAGCCAAACTTACATTGGAAAAACTACACGAAATCTCACAGAAAACGAGGCTACAAATCTCCTACCAGAAATCACAGTACATGGAAAACAAACCTGTAGATAATCTCTCCATCACTACTCAATACTGGCAAGTGGCACAATTTGCCCAGATATCTGGGAGAGATAATCCAGCCATCATGTCTGAACTCAAAGCCAATAAAGATAGAATCTCGAGATTACAAAAAAGGATATAAGGTCACTTGGAATCACTATAATAAGAAATCTATTTCTGTCAATGCGAAACTAAGGCATTACAAGACAGTAGTCCTACCTGAAGCACTTTATGTTCCAGGAACTACAGTGATTCATGGTCATACGAAGATCAGAGAGATTGAAAAGCAGGAAAGAAAAATTCTGAGGAAAATATATGGACCAGTGTTTCGGGAATGAATTTGGATAAAGAGGCCAACTAGGGAGTTTTACAAAGACATAGAAACAATAACAGACACCGTGAGAAAGAGAAGGATGAAATTTTATGGATATATCAGCAGGATGAATAAAAGCAGACTCACAAGACAAATCTTTGAGATAGTAAACAAGAGCAAAAACAAGACAAAATGGATCACTGAAGCAAAAGAATACATTAAAGAACAGGGGATCACACAAGACAACATGAACAATACAGGACAGCTTAGAAACATCATGAAGAAACACACACTTAAACAAGAACTTACTGGGAAAACTTGAAAGAGACGTTCGTAAGAACGCAAGAGAGAACACAGTGATTGTATGAAGAGAATATGGGAAGAACGAAGAAAGAAGAAGAAATCATGACGACCCAAGTTCAATCGGTCTCTCAAAAAGTAATAATCGAAAATAATAATAATAATAATAATAATAATGTATCACTACAGCCATTGATGTCAAAACAATGCCTTTGTTACTTATCCTGAGTGCATGCCACTGCTGCGGTAAGCTCGCTCGCAGACCGAAGTAGCGGCCTCGCAGAAGGATACAAGGGGCCTATTTTCTGCATGTGATCCTGCGGATGTAGAGGAAGGTGCGGTACGCCAACGACCTCTTGCGTCACTGTGCACGCCACCTGGTGACCAGGCCGGAATGCTGTTGTCGCCACCTGGTCTGGCCTTGAGTTCTAAAGTTCACAGTTCCTGCGGCGTGGGGTCCGTAGGGGTGGAGCTTGCGGCAACCCAAACGACTTAGAAGTTGTGCGGGGTGCCGTCAGCGCCTGATATTTAGAGCACGATGGCAGGTGGATTTAACGTCATTGCCCGCACCCTTGGTTCATTCCTCTGGTAAGGGGGCTGTGTAAATCGCGTTCTTTACGATGACATTATAGCCAGCTTCACCTCTTGCTGGTGCTTGATATTTTCTGATAATCTAGCATAAATATTGACTCACCACTACAGTTCTGCATAGTAGACCCTGAAGACAATTTGGAGCTTCTTCGGTGAAATATTTTGCAGTTACCACGACAGCATCCTACCTTTTATCCATGAATCTTTCACGTCATAATAAACTAAATGAATTGCAGCCTGTGGAGGATATTGAGTGATGAATGTTAAAGTTGAATTTATTGTCAGGTACCTAGTAAGGCAATGTACTTCGAAAAATGTGAGAACCTTGTGCTATTGTCGTCATCATGGCCCTAGTGAAAGTGCGCTGACATAAAATATCCAGTATCCATCGATATCGTTGAGTGGCAGTAGTGAATGTTTGTTCAGTGCAGTGTTTTATTTACATCATTTTCGATAATCGTGGAGAGAAAGGACGGAAAGGACCTTCTGTCGGCACTTTATCTCTTTCTATTGGCTAGCAACAGGTCAGAAAGAGAAGCTGAGTGTCACCATCCGAGAGTCGGGTCATAATCAAGAGGGTCACATGTCTCACTTTTTGAGTTTTTGGATTTAACTGATGATCAGGATTTTAACGCCACATTCCGTATTCCTCCTTCCGGACAAATGTTGACGAAGTAAATTTATTCTATATTTAAGATACGATCTGATTACCTTCAGCTGAAACCCAATGCATTAGCTGAAGCTAGCAATTTCGATCACGAAAAATAATACATATATATGGAGAGACGAAGAGATTAGCACATCAGGAACAGTTGGACGACAGCATCAATTTATTCGAGGCTGTTGACGATAAGAGTAGGGAAACAAGCTGCCTATGCGTCACGAATGGCATACGGCTCACTATTAATGTGTAAAGTTTCTCTCAAATGCAGTCTTTATAGCAGACTGTCAGCATGAATCTATACGTGTCAGAGAAACAGCATTTAGTCTGTTGAAGGACTCCTGACGATTGACATAGTTCTAGATCTCTTTCCTAGGGAAGGGAGGATTTTTTGGTTGCCATTCTTTGTGATCAGATTTCACCACTACTACAGAAGTTGCTACTCTCAGATACAAACCTTACATCTAGGAACGTGTTCTTTAAAAATTCCATCAGTTTGGTATCTCAATGACGCAGTTTCCCAATGAAACGTTAAGCAAAAATGTCTGAAAACTTTTCGTTGTTGTGGAGATAAGAGGTGGAATTGGTCCAAATAAACGATTCAGTAAACTGGACGTAAGTACTGGGGAACGACTTATAAGGAAAGGGCGTCCTCCATTTCCTTCAGGTCGGTCGCCTCAACTCGTTCGGTAGGTATCGTCCGTTTTTGGGTGTTACTCGTTTCTGCCGTTGCCTGTTCTCTTACGGTGAACCTCGTTGTTTATCCAATGGTAACACGTTCCTCATTCCACTTCCGCCGTTCTCAGTTCAGTACCGAGTTGTAGTGCCTTCCGATCATAAAGTTCATCTGTTCATATTCTGTTGCAAATCGTTTTCGAAATACAGGTTTCTTTGCGTACATATTTCAGCGTCTACAACAAGCTGTTATATTTACATATTAAAATTAAGACAAGAAGTCCTGAGTCGGGGGAACCTGCTTTTTAATATGCTATTATGTATTTTAAAACATAGTGCCCATAATTTCTATTTTGGCTTTCAAAAATATTATTAATGGCAATATTATATATCCATAACAATGTTTACATTCGTATGTATACATGTTCTACAAGCTGATCTTTTTATTCTGCTGTTTATTACCCAGGCAAGTTTCGCTGCAGTTACAGCCTCTTCAGTGACTTTTATGTTATCTTCTATAAAACAAAAAATGCTTTTCACTACTAGTTCTCGAATAAGTTTGACTTTATAAAGTCAGTATATGCATATCTGAAAAACGAATGAAATTTTGTTTTGCTTCACAGTTTGTCATGTGCAACCATACACAACTAATTGTTCTACATTAAGCTCTACACAGTTGCAGATGACAAACTGTGAATTCCAGGAAGGATGGTGGGGGAGAAGCAAAACTACAATCCTCACCCTCAGAAAAAATTAATTTTCACGAACCACGAAACTAATACCATTTGCCCCCTCCCTCCCCCCGCCCCTCGGTCCCTCCTCCCACCATTGCTCAGACCTCGTATATGTTCCTTTTATTGGGTACAGTATTTCTGATTTTCCATTTTGACTTTTTAAAACCTACACAGCATTACACAGTTAGATAAAAAACAGATAATAAGGAACAGTGAATGAGTAAAAATGAACTGGTCCGAGAAACCATCGCCGGCCAGTGAATTAGTTCCCAAAGATGAACGAGTTTGTAATTTATAACGCAGACGTCATCAGGGCTCGACTGAAACGGGGCAACTCTTAGCTCGCTTGTCCACAGAATTTACATTGTCTTCTGATCTTCCAATCAAACCTGTGTCCAGGAATTTGCTAGTCACTGATAAGATCAAACAGTCAAAATCTTACAGTTTGGTAACACACCTAATCATTGGCATTGTATCTACTATAACCCACTGTTAAATATCTTCCTAATATGTTCGCTTACTGTGACATCTGTACCTTCATGACTCTAAAAGGACGTACGCTGTTATATGGTGAGTTTCCATGTTCTTTGCGCCTAATAAGGTATCCCCAAAACGAGCAGAGGCACTATGTTGCGCTGAGAACAGTCTGTGGAAATATAGTACTGTACTTGTAACTTCAGAATTCATACCAGTGGAAAATAAAAACTGAACACTTCCGGAACCTTCTTCTTCTTATTATTGTTCTTCTGTACATCATGGCTCAGTCAATATTGCCTCTTCCGGCTTCAAAACATATCTGACCATCGCTAACTTGAACTACCTGGGTATGTTGTTCCCTTAGGCCTACGGTACTCTTCTCTGAATCCTCTATTTCATCTTTAAATCAAATGCTGTTCCCAATCATTTCTATAGCGTACAATTTTTTTCTTCGAAAGAAATTACTGCTAGTCGTTTCTCATTTCCAATCTTAGCTGAAAGTATACATCCTTTTACTGTTCCTAAGAGCCTCATTTCGGCATTCTGTATCTCGTTTTTATCAGCTTTTTTCAATGGCCATGTTTGCTGGAGCATGGATGATTTGTTTTTAAAATCCTTTTCCTATTTATAACTGACCTATGTTCCTAAGTAACCATGTTACTGATTACAATTTAGGTTCTAACATTATAATTAAGCTTGAACGCCTTTGTTTTTGTCTTACTTACGGAAATTTTAATATTATAATTTTCTCATACTACACTTTTCAGCTCGTCTTCAGTTTTACTTATAATAATATGATCATCAGCAAATATTATCGTGTTAAGCGTGTAACTTGGTGCGAATTTATCAATTCTCTAATCTGATGGTCTATAAAAACTGTAAACAAAACAGAAGACAAGCAACAATCCTGCCTTATACCTTCGTTTATATGTTTTTTTTTACTGTACTTTCCGTTTCAGACACGTACGCTTATTGTTGTGTCACTATGTACCGAATATCTCTCCTTTCTCTAGTGTTTCAGTAGACATCTGGAATTTCGCTTTTGCATTACGTAGCTGGAACCAGTTGAAACAATTACTGTTTGTCACGTATTTCGCACGTCGTGCAGTGACAGAAGAAAACGTCGGTTTGTTTCTCGTTACAAACAAAATTATCTTTAAATCAGAATTCTAAGTACCCACAAATTAGCCTTGTCCAATATTCGTGTTATCGATATGTATTAACATGGACAGTACAGCATAAAGAATAAACAGCAACCCAGCAATAGCGTTGGATGCTTGCAGGTAACAGTCAGCGTAGGCCAGGATAGTGCTGTCACTGCTGGAATGCTAGTTATTCTGTGTGGATTGCTGTCCCTTTTAAAACGTATTAATGGAAGGAATATCGTACTAATATAACCTGGAACCGCTCTATCGAATGGGCACATCAAA
Source organism: Schistocerca gregaria (assembly GCF_023897955.1). Taxonomy (NCBI): domain Eukaryota; kingdom Metazoa; phylum Arthropoda; class Insecta; order Orthoptera; family Acrididae; genus Schistocerca; species Schistocerca gregaria. The sequence continues at coordinate 406,114,775 of NC_064927.1, read as the reverse complement.
TATCACTTAAATAAAATTTGTTTGCAATGGGAAACAAACCGACGCTTTCCATCTACAAATGGGTGTGACATGAAAGACGTGATGAGTAGTAATTGAGTTAACTCCAGCTACACAATGCAAAAATGAATTTGCTAATATCTGATAAAACAGCAAAGAAAATGAGCCTGGCGACTCTTAGGTGAGACACCCGGGACACATTTTCGTACTTTAATTAGGTGATTCTGATATCATCTCTCTCATCTCTCCATTCCGAACACGCGTCGGAAGGTCCAGCGATACCAACCGACCGCCATGTCATCCTCAGGCGACAGGCGCCACTGGATGCGGATACGGGGGGGGGGGGGGCACGTGGTCAGTATACCGCTCTTCCGGCCGTTGTCTGTTTTCGTGACCGAAGTCAAGTAGCTCCTCAACTGGTCTCACAAGGACTGAGAGCACCCCACTTGCCAACAGCTCTGTACAACACCGAACGGTCACCGATACAAGTGTTGGCCAAGCCCATCAGCTTTTAACTTCTGTGACTGACGTGAACCGATATTACCACCGATACAATTTTTCGTAATTATTCCCTACTCGGTCGAATGCTTTCTCGTAATCAATAATGCTATATGATTTTCTAGGTTATTTATTACAACTTTGACGATATTGCAGTGGCCGTGTTATTCCGAATTACGAGCCTTGCATGCATGGCAGAATGAACTTTGCATTGTAATTCGAAATAACACAGGCACTGCAATATTGTGTTTATCCGCTGACACCCATCAAGCGACTTTCAAGGAAAATGTTTCCCCTGTACAGGAATATAAATAATGGATATACAAGCACAGGTCGCAGACAGGTGGAAGTTTGGGTCTGACCGTGATTCGTCCTCAGATAGCAAAATTGTAAGGCGACCGCTAGTGATAAGCGGGAAATTGGGGTTTGACTCCTGTCCGTCACTAATTTTCGTTGCTGCTATTCCATTATACATCTGATGGTGGTCCATATTTGCAGATGCGAATACATTCATGTCTTTAATATAGTCATAGTCCTCCCAGATGTTAGGTAACATATAAGTGGTGGTGGTGAGTTGCTAGGAGACCAAACTGCTGAGGTCGTCGGTCCCTAGGCTTACACTCTACTGAATCTAACTTAAACTAACTTACGCTAAGGTCAACACACACACACACACACACACACACACACACACACACACACACACACACATGCCCGAGGCAGGACTGGAACCTCCGACAGGGGAGCCACACCAACCGTGGCGAGACGCCTTAAACCACGCGCGGCTACCCAGCGCGGCCACATACAAGCGGAGATGGAATCCATCGCGTCTGTGATTCGCTGCGGTAACTTGGCAAATATAGTGGCAAATGTTGGACAAACACTTACTCTTTAAAGAACACACATAAAGATTCACACAGTGTTAAGTCTGGTGGTCGTGTTGGCCCCCCGCATTACACATTATCGCCGGCACCTGCATGGATGAGCCATCATTTCCAGGAAAATGTGTGTTTAGGTGCTCCTGCACAACCAATCGGAAGTGTCAAGCTGCGCCATCTTGTTGCAGAGATGAAGTCCTTTGGTTCTTCTTGCAGAAGGTACAAATAAAGGACATCGAGGTACCAAATGACTGTGACGGTTTTCTCCATGAAAAAGAAGGGGCCCCTCAATCTTTTCTGTCCATATTGCGCACAGCATATTGACGTTTAGTGAAAGAGAAATGGGGGTTACCTATTCTCCAAAACGAACATTGTGCTAATTAACTTTAGCATTAATGCGTCAACAGTAAAAATTAACCTCTTTGACGTGTTGTTGTAATTTTATATTGTTGCCAACATCTCTGTACAAAAGTCAAATCGAGCAGCATACTCGCCTGAAACAGTTGCATTCAGAACTGTTTCATGAGCGAGCGTTTACACAGGATTTTGGAAACCCTTGTTTATGGGATCTGAAGCACAGGACATTCTCGACATGTTAATTTCTGTGGGATCCGCTGTAATGCTGCTCGGACGCGATCAGCTCAGCTCTGACACAAAGTTCGACCAGAACTTTAGCCTTTGCTATTGCAGCCCTTTTCTTCAAACAGTGTGTACCAGGAATAAATCAAGAGTCTGTTGGGTACCTCTAGGTGAAATGATTGAATAGCTCTTATTGACTCCCTTTTTGCTAACTGAAGAACATACCTGCTCTTCTGTTGTAGTGTACTTGCGATTTTCTTCCCTAACACTCTCGGGCGACGGCAAATTGCCACAAAAGAATTGCGTTAATACATTAAAAAATGTCAGAAATGCTTTGTTAACTGGTTAAGGTTGGAAGCGAAGAAGTTGTACCGTTCCGTCCGTTCCGTTTATATGAATTTTTGAAAGTGTAAAGTTCTTTTGTGCTCACCCTGTATAGCCCTCCACTCAGCACTCTATATTTATGAGAAGAAATGATTACCTCTTTTTGAATTTCTGTTACAATTAAATTGCGAAAAAAAAGAGAAAATCGTTGAATTTGTTTATGGGCGTCTGGCATACACCATTGGGCAATGACTGAGGACTGAATGTGTTACCAAATTATATCTTTTTCATTCACACAACCAAACATCGTTACATCCTCAATCGTCTATATAAAAAGAATTGAAATGTTCACCAGGTGTCGAAAACAATGTGGAAACAATCTTTAATCCAGTCATCCTGGATGCTTTTCATTAGATTTTGCGAGTTTGAATATCGTGTATGCCCTCCGTCAACGTTTATCACAGCCTGACACCTACGTGTCTTTCTCCGTATGAGTCTGTGAAGGTAACTGTGTCGTATCCGTTCCCATTCCCCGATGAGAGACCATAAGACTTCTTGGAGGATCTTTGGTGGAACAGACCGACCACAAACATGGCTGTCAAGCATGTCTCACATATGCGCTATAGGATTTACATCTGGACTCACCGCCGGCCCTTCCTCAACTTCAGTGTCCTGGTTTCGCGAAACATCACTGATGGCTTCCTCCATATAGGCCCTGGCTTTATAAGGAATTCAGGGCGACCACCATATGCAGAAGCCACAACATGGTCCAATAGGATCTGTTAAATGTACCGCCTGACGAGGCGACCATGGACAGCGACAAGATCCGTATGGCTGTCAACACTAAAGCCTCCCCACAACGTCACACAACACTGGAACTCTGCCAGTTTCCTGGACGACACTTGAGAGGTACCGCTCAAAAGTGTTCAAAGAGCTCCAAGCACTATGGGACTTAACATCTGAGGTAATCAGTCCCCTAGACTTAGAACTACCTAAACGTAACTAATGACATCACACACATCCATGCCCGAGGCAGGACTCGAACCTGCGACCGTAGCAGCAGTGTGGTTCCGGACTGGAGCGCCTAGAACAGCTCGGCCACAGCGGCCGGCAGGTACCGCTCACTTCGGGTCCCCGTGCACGAGCACGGCAGTCACCTTGCGTCAGAGGACGTCTGGACTCGTGTGTGAATAACGCATTTCGCCAGTGACGAAGTTGCCAGTTGACACGGGAACAGCAAAACCTAAGGCGAGCTGCAAGATGTTGCGTCAAGCGTGGTACCTCTAACTGGGAATCTGGGTCGTAAGGTCTTTTCTCGTAACTTATTAATTATGGTCTGATCAGACACAACGTCTCGTCTCCAGTGGCACCTTCTGAGCTCTTCTTCCGCTATCCAGGTGCTATTAGTAGATGCCACAACGCAGAGATGGCCCAGATGTCAGTCTTCACTTGGGGTCATAATGCGTCGGCGACCATGTCCACCTCGCCTTATGTACTGACCAGCCTCCCTGTAGAGTGTCTGCAACTTGTGGATGATGCATGGGGAGGCATTGGCATCTGCAGCAACACGAACGAAAGTACATCCTTCTTGGATCAAACAGACCGTCCTTGCAAATTTGGCATTGCATTAAGACGTCACGTACTTGATTGATTACAACGTCCACAGATGACAACCGTCACCTGCCTACCTCACTGGAAAACACTGGAACTCCACCACTCACTTCCTTCGGAGGGACCACCGGACACTACAATGCATAATACAGCCAACAGATGGCTAATAATACTAATTGTTGCCTACGTTGAAAGAGAAGATTTGAAGCTACACAAAAAAAGACCACAGCTACCGCCTGTATCAAAATAGATATAAAGTATCGGACGTTGACAAAAGTTTACCCCTAATTCTTTTGAAAAGTGTATATCGTGCTCCTAGCTATGTAGATAATATGAATGTTTCTTACTATCTCTGCTATCTTCTCATCTCTCAGTATTTTCTTCTATATCAATGTCGAGGGGGAAGGAAGGATATTCTGTTTTTACTGTGACTGGACAATGAGCGTATAATGGAATAACGAGAAGGTAAATCAAGGAACAAATGTAAAGGTAATGCACTTATGGAAACGTCCATGATAGCCACACGGATTGGTAACGCCCCTTCCTAGTGATTACATGGTCCGCAGTTTCTCTCCCTTCCCACTCGCAATATACTCGCGATATCTTGTTGTGGCCGCGAATACAGCCGCAGCACTGCAAATGATGTGTTGGACGTGCGGAATTACAAGCGTTTCCAATTTGCGTACCCAGTGAAACTTATAATCAAATTTCCCTGCGTTTGTGTGCAATGCATCCTCATAAACATCTCATCTCTCTAGGGTGAATCTGTTCTGTAATTATCACGAATTAGTCTGCTGTTTCTGGTGAAACAGTCCTACAATTCTACAGGGGCAGCTGTTTTATTCAAGAAATTTCGTTTTTTCTGTTGAGAACAGTTCCTGTTCGAAGAATGGAGGGAAGTCTAATACAAGGGTCGTTCATAGCTGACTGAGGTTTTCCTCAGTGTATCGGAAACGGACCATGGAAAACTCAATGTTGTATATCGGACAAGCCAGTGGCCCAAAAAGCATTAACGCTAAACTTTGTAAAGATGTTGGTACGTTGCAGAAACATTACTTTTACATTTGCGTAGGTGAGATGCAAACAGAGAAGGGTCTCCGAAAAATGAATGCCAATGAAATTTATATTCATGTTCAAGAAAGGAAATTAAATGGACAGAAGCAACTACAGAGGAATTAATTTACTGAAAATGGAATATAGCACTTATGCCAAATAACTGCTGCGCAAAACAGAAAATTTTCTGTAGACCTTTTCGACGAATATCGTATTGGATTCCACGGAGGTTGCTGATCTATCGACACTATATTCAGCACGCGACAGAGGATCGAGAAAAGTCAGTTATGAATTCCGGAAATACACAATAATTTCAATGTTCAAGTATTCGAAAGAGTTATAGGACATAAGCAGTGGGAAATACTTCCTCATAAGATCTTCCGAAGGCATATCAGACCTAGAAGGAGAACCGGGTTCGAATCCTGATCTTGGAACGAACTTTCATTCGTCGCGTCAGTCTGTATATATACATCAAATCATAGAAGTTGAAAAAGTGTGAATAGATGCATAGCTATTTTAATAGACAACACTGATGAAGTTAATATGTTGATAAACATGCTTTCAAGCCTGGGCGTCTGTACAGATTTTCCCTCCACGTATCCTTCTGTTAACAAACTGGCCATTCTCTGAGGCCTCAGTATGTGTCTCATCAACCAAATCCTTTTTTTAGCAAGTCATGTCATAAGCTACTTTTTTTCCAACTGCATTCAGTGTCTCTTAATTAGTTATTCGATATGTCCGGATAATCTTAAATATTCTCCTGTTACTCTAATGAGACAGGCGAAATACCCTCAGACTTCAAGAAGAATATAATAATTCCAATCCCAAAGAAAGCAGTTGTTGACAGATGTGAAAATTACCGAACTATCAGTGTAATAAGTCACAGCTGCAAAAATTCTAACGCGAATTCTTTACAGACGAATGGAAAAACTGATAGAAGCCGACCTCGGGGAAGATCAGTTTGGATTCCGAAGCAATGTTGGAACACGTGAGACAATACTGACCCTACGACTTATCTTAGAAGAAAGATTAAGGAAAGGCAAACCTACGTTTCTAGCATTTGTAGACTTGGAGAAAGCATTTGACAATGTTGACTGAAATACTTCTCTTTCAAATTCTGAAGGTGGCAGGGGTACAATACAGGGAGCGAAAGGCTATTTACAATTTGTACAGAAACCAGATGGCAGTCATTCGAGTCGAGGGGTATGAAAGGGAATCGGTGGTTGGGAAGGGAGTGAGACAGGGTTGTAGCCTCTCCCTGATGTTATTCAATCTGTATATTGAGCAAGCAATAAAGGAAACCAAAGAAAAGTTCGGAGTAGGTATTAAAATCCATGGAGAAGAAATAAAAACTTTGAGGTTCGCCGATGAGATTGTAATTCTGTCGGAGACAGCAAAAGGACCTGAAAGAGCAATTGAACGGAATGGACAGTCTCTTCAAAGGAGGATATAAGATGAGCATCACAAAAGCAAAACGAGGATAATGGAATGTAGTCGAATTTAGTCAGATGATGCTGAGTGAATCAGATTAGGAAATGAGACAAAGTAGTAAAGGAGTTTTGCTATTTGGGGAGCAAAGTAACTATGGTCGAAGTAAGAGGATATAAAATGTAGACTGGCAATGGCAAGGGAAGCGTTTCTGAAGAAGAGAAATTTGTTAACATCGAATATAGATTTAAGTGTCAGGAAGTCGTTTTTGAAAGTGTTTGTGTGGATCGTAGCCATATATGGAAGTGAAACATGGACAATAAATAGTTTGGACAAGAAGAGACTAGAAGCTTTCGAAATCTGGTGCTACAGAAGATTGCTGAAGATTAGATGGGTAGATCACATAACTAATGAGAAGGTATTGAATAGAATTTGGGAGAAGAGGAGCTTGTGGCACAACTTGACTAGAAGAAGGAATCGGTTAGTAGGACATGTTCTGAGACATCGAGGGAACACCAATTTAGCACTGAAGGGCAGCGTGGAGGGTAAAAATCGTAGAGGGATACCAAGATTCAGATTCAGAAGGATGTAGGTTGCAGTAGGTACTGGGAGATGAAGAAGGTTGCACAGGATAGAGTAGCATGGAGAGCTGCATCAAACCAGTCTCAGGACTGAAGACCACAACAACAACAACAACAACATACTCTAAATTAATTTCTTGTCAGAATTGTCATCTAAGTTCACTGCCAATCAAGGCTACACATCATGCAAACACTTAACTTCATATTCGGTATTAACAAGTTTATTTTTCACAGAAACGCTTTTCTAGTCATGGCCAGTGTGCATTTTATGTCCTTTTTGCCTAGGCCAGTATCAGTTACTTTTTGCCCAAGTAACAAAACGCTGGGACTGTTTTTAGTGTCTCAGTTCCTAATCTAATTCTTGCGGTATCGGCTGCTATTCGGACCGCCGCACTTTCTAAAACGCGCGACGCCAATGACGCGGCATGATGGCCATGGCACAACCGATTACGCTGCTGGCAATGAGCTGCAAGCTCCAGAACTTGAGCGGCGGGTGTACGCAAGTTCCAACATTCACGCACTGACCCCGTTCCATGTGTTTGCCAGTTGAGTAACATTTACAGTGGTCAGGGCTCGATATCTTCTGATTGGACACCTTCATAATTTTTATGTGTTGCTGTTGTGGTCTATCCATGCAACTCTATCCTGTGCAAGCCTCTTCATCTCCGAGTAACTACTACAACCTACATCATTCTCAATCTGCTTAGTGTATTCATCTCTTGGTCACCCTCTACGACTTTTACCCCACACACTTCCCTTCAGTACTAAATTTGTGACCCTTTGATGTCTCAGAATGTGTCCTGCCAAACGATTCCTCTTTTTGGTCAGGTTGTACCACAAATTTCTCTTTTCCCCAATTCTGTTCAGTACCTCCTGATCAGTTACATGTTCTACCCATCTAATCTTCAGCATTCTTCTCTAGCACCACATTTCAAAAGCTTCTATTCTCTTCCTGTCCAAACTATGTATTGTACATGTTTCACTTCTATACCTGGCTACACTCTGTGCACATTCTTTCAGGAAGGACTTCCTAACACTTAAATCTATACTCGACGTTAGCAAATATCTCTTCTTCAGAAACTTTTTTTTTGCCATTGCCGTCTGCGTTTTATATCCTCTCTACTTCGACCATCAACAGTTAATTCGCTCCCTAAATAGCAAAACTCATCTACTACTTTAAGTGTCTCATTTCCTAATTTGATTCCCTGAGCATCACCTGATTTAATTCGAATACATTCCATTATCCTCGTTTTGCTTTTATTGATGTTTATCTTATATCCTCCTTTTAAGATACAGTCCATTCCGTTCATCTGCTCCCAAGTCCTTTGATGTTTCTGTCAAATTTGCAATGCTGTCGTCAAACCTCAAAGTTTTATTTCTTCTTCCTGGACTTTAATTCCTACACAGATTATTTCTTCTGTTTCTTTTACTGCTTGCTCAATATATAGATTGAATAACATCGGGGATAGGCTACAACCTAGTCTTACTCCTATCTCAACCATTGCTTCCCTTTCCTGCTCCTCGACTCTTATAAGTGTCCTCTGGTTTCTGTACAAATTTATATAACGTTTTGCTCCTTGTATTTTACCTCTGTCACGATTATAATATTTTGTATCTGCACATATTCCTGCATTCAAAGCTATTGTCAACAACTGACACTGTAAATACAGCAACAATGGTATGTATTATTTTTCCTATTTGATATTTTATGTAGAATGAATTACTATCTGAATTCTCTGTTCATGAACTGCATCTGTTCCTCGCTCCTAAGTTCCACGTCACAAACTCGAGCAGGACGACATCGAAATAATTTCCAAACTACAACGTGAAAACATGTGGTTCACTGTCCGCTTAATCCTTACGAAGGGCGTAACCGAACCAGATCGAACTTCAAAAGACCACGAACCATACCCTGTTTACTTATTTGAATGTGATCTTCACACAATTCAAACATATCTAACATAGTGTTTTGACAATTTACAGGCAAATAATTCTTTATTACTTGTTAAATACAGAAAAATCATCAACTGCAATTTATTTTTTATACATCTCAAAAATTTGACGTATGTGAACATTGTATTCCAATAGGCAAGCAGAGCATGGTTCGTAGTGTTCTGAAGTTCGGTCTGATTCAGTTAGGGCGTTCGTAAGGATTAAGCGGGCAGCGAGTCATCTGTTTTCATGCTTTAGTTGGGAAATTATTCCTGTGTCCACCTATTCGGCTGTAGGACGAAGAAAATGTTTGAATATTTCAGTTTTAAATATCGTTGACTGAATTCTGTCATGCTAAATTTGTTATTGTATATAATCTCGACTGAACTTAAAAAATTCAATTAAGTTTGAGGGATTTGGGTGCACGTCACAGTGCTATTGGCTTACATCCATTGTTGCCTGCGAACTGTCTGCTAGCACTGCTTTCATTTAACTGACATCTTATTGCATTCTGTGCTTTAATAAAATACTCATCGATCATCCATTTGACAACCATGTGAATAATCGATGCTCTAATAAGGTCTTGAAGGAACATTGCACAAGTGAACCACTAATCTTTGCAGATGAACCACATACAAATTTAAGGTGATGTACTTGCCCACTGATGGTTAGGTAATCTATCTCCTCTTAACTGTTTACTGATTTGACTATATTTATCAGTTACCAATACCCCAAGTAACGTAGTAGCTTCAGCTCCAGCGATAGGCCAATGAAGCGTTTGAGTACCTTTGTGTGTAGGGTGTAGCTCATGCAGGTTCTGGTTTGGGGGTGTTTTTGAACCACCGGATGCTTATTTCAACATTCTCGATGACGAAATGTTGTCGTACCTTATACATTATCGTGATGGCTATGCTGTGGTCACTTCCATTTTCTAAGACGAGGCCAGCCATATTCACAGGGCTGCACGGATTCATTCCTAGTCTGACGAACATGTAGGCACCCTGCCGTACCTCATCTAGGCTTTTAAAAAACGTGATGGTAATTCACAGAAAATATTTGGGACTATTTGGAACAGAGAGCGAGATGTAGTTTCCGATTTTTTTTTGTCTGTGGACAAATGAGAGGCGAATTAAAGAAACGGCTGAATAACAGCCGAGCTTTGCATGTTGAAGGTGTGGCGGTAGAACTGTGCCACTCTCCGACGGTGGAAGTACAGTCCAAAATCATAGCAGTGAGAATATCTGAAACACTTTTCAGGTTTTCGGCTGTACAAGTAGTAGGCTAATACTGCGTTTCAGAACATATTTTTAGTACGAATTGAGGTTGATTAAAGGATATTTTCGGAAATGGTTTCCATGATTTTTAGATTCAACCCTTTGAGTATACATATTTCACTTACCAGGTGTATAGCATGAAACGACCGACGCCGTTGCAAGAGAGAGTCATCTAGTGGTAAGCTGAGGTACTTCTACGAATGTAGCAGTCACACGGTTCAAAGCAACAATTGGCGCGGAGAAAGTGCTATGTGACTGTAGGAGATTGAGACAAGCCCTTTTTGTTATGGTGGTGATACTGAGGAGACAATTTACGGTGAAGGTAAGTATACGCAAAGCTGTTATAGCGCAACTTTTTTTAGGAGTCGTTTGGAAATGAAACCACTGGGGCAGCGTGTAGCTTTGATGCAAAACTTACTCAATTTTAGGTTTATTTTGCATATTGTTTGGGACTATAATTTGTTTTAATATCATGAGTTCATGAAGTTTCGAGACGGAGGATTGTGCCTAAGAGAAACGTGAACTTGTTTTCAAAAATACCGCGTGAAATGGTGGGTGGTTGAAAACTAAATGTCCTAGTGCTTAGAAAGTGAAACAACCTTTTGAAACAACTTATTACTCAATTTTCCCAATTTGTTACTGTATTCGTTGATTACTACGATAATTAAAGTTAATTTTGTGAAATTTTTTAAGTTATATTCTAAACTGAAGCCACGTCCTTAAAACAACTGTTCTACAGTTGTTCATCTGTTTCATCTTGTATCCGTTGCTTACTATGATAATTTTAAAATTTATATTTATTTCGTGTTGTTGGAACTCAAAGGATTAATAAAATAAAGCACTGAATTCTTGCAAGTACATATTGCAGTTGATCCACAGCGTACACGAAACTTGTCCTGGTTAAAAAAAAGCACCTATAACTCTCTTCAACGCCCACCTGTGGACAGTAATGCGACCATTGCAGTTCTCTAAATTAGCAGCTACGATAACAATTGCACGAATGTGCTAATGTGCTTTATCTGACACCAAATTCCATCCGACCAAGGTGTTTATGTTCGTGCCAGTTCTGTGTTGCCATTCTGAATTTCATTTCAGCCTGAGCCTTCACAACAAACAAAGCGCATTTTTTTTCCAAATGACAGAATGCATTTCGCTCGCTATTTATCAGTCTCAAATTGTGTTTACGTTCTACATCAGTTAGTTACTTTGTAAGCATTTCTTCGTCACACAGGGATTTACAATTTGTGTTGATTACGTCGATGGCAGAGTAAGAGCTGCGTTTATCAACTGTCAGTTTATTTATCATGGCAACTCTCATCTGTGTTATTTATGTTGAAATAAATCGATTTCGGAGTAAACTGGCTGTTTGGGAACAGTATGTACGACTGTAAGAGGCGTGATTATCACAATGTGCGGGGAAAGACTGTTTTTTTCAGATGTAACATCATAATCTCTTGCAGAATATCTGCGACAATGAAATTTAGATGAACTGATCCACCATCCGGTTCAGGAGTTGAACGCAGACATGTAGATTTCATGGGTAGTGCTGAAAATTATGCAATCTAAATGCGGAGTTTCACACAGCCATTAACTCCATTACTTCTTTATGTCTACCAACCTGTACCTTCCTTGTGGATTAGAGGAACTACTGGAACCTAAATCAGGGACGGGAGACTGAGATCTGAGCTCATTCATTCTGTACAAGAGAACGTGGTTTGAACCACTGTGGCACCTAACTACTATGGAAGAGTAATCTTTCCACATGGTTACCACGGTTACATTTCTTCTGTACGTTACATGGATCGCGTTCTACACTCCTGGAAAAGGAAAAAAGAACACATTGACACCGGTGTGTCAGACCCACCATACTTGCTCCGGACACTGCGAGAGGGCTGTACAAGCAATGATCACACGCACGGCACAGCGGACACACCAGGAACCGCGGTGTTGGCCGTCGAATGGCGCTAGCTGCGCAGCATTTGTGCACCGCCGCCGTCAGTGTCAGCCAGTTTGCCGTGGCATACGGAGCTCCATCGCAGTCTTTAACACTGGTAGCATGCCGCGACAGCGTGGACGTGAACCGTATGTGCAGTTGACGGACTTTGAGCGAGGGCGTATAGTGGGCATGCGGGAGGCCGGGTGGACGTACCGCCGACTTGCTCAACACGTGGGGCGTGAGGTCTCCACAGTACATCGATGTTGTCGCCAGTGGTCGGCGGAAGGTGCACGTGCCCGTCTACCTGGGACCGGACCGCAGCGACCATTCGCAGCGGCGAGGACCATTCGCAACCGTCTCCATGAAGCTGGGCTACGGTCCCACACACCGTTAGGCCGTCTTCCGCTCACGCCCCAACATCGTGCAGCCCGCCTCCAGTGGTGTCGCGACAGGCGTGAATGGAGGGACGAATGGAGACGTGTCGTCTTCAGCGATGAGAGTCGCTTCTGCCTTGGTGCCAATGATGGTCGTATGCGTGTTTGGCGCCGTGCAGGTGAGCGCCACAACCAGGACTGCATACGACCGAGGCACACAGGGCCAACACCCGGCATCATGGTGTGGGGAGCGATCTCCTACACTGGCCGTACACCTCTGGTGGTCGTGGAGGGGAAACTGAATAGTGCACGGTACATCCAAACCGTCATCGAACCCATCGTTCTATCATTCCTAGACCGGCAAGGGAACTTGCTGTTCCAACAGGAAAATGCACGTCCGCATGTATCACGTGCCACCCAACGTGCTCTAGAAGGTGTAAGTCAACTACCCTGGCCAGCAAGATCTCCGGATCTGTCCCCCATTGAGCATGTTTGGGACTGGATGAAGCGTCGTCTCACGCGGTCTGCACGTCCAGCACCAACGCTGGTCCAACTGAGGCGCCAGGTGGAAATGGCATGGCAAGCCGTTCCACAGGACTACATCCAGCATCTCTACGATCGTCTCCATGGGAGAATAGCAGCCTGCATTGCTACGAAAGGTGGATATACACTGTACTAGTGCCGACATTGTGCATGCTCTGTTGCCTGTGTCTATGTGCCTGTGGTTCTGTCAGTGTGATCATGTGATGTATCTGACCCCAGGAATGTGTCAATAAAGTTTCCCCTTCCTGGGACAATGAATTCACGGTGTTCTTATTTCAATTTCCAGGAGTGTATATAACATGTGGAGAGAAGTCGTCAGCCCTTGGAAAGAAGTCGAAGATACACAGCAAACTTAAGTACATTAAAATAGTCACACGAAACGTCTTGAATATTAGAGCAGTGCAGTGTTAACGCTACAATTATTATATTATCTAATCTCTGTAAAACTACTCTTCGGCGGAGAAGAAGGACTTGTCCAGTAGAAAGTTTATGAATTTGTCCTAGAAGTCCACTATTTTACGGAGAAGACAATATGCCCTGGCAGGATGTTGAATACATGTATACCCGAGTAGGTGATTAATTCTGTGCTAATGGTAAACCTCGGAGGACAATCTGACGTTACTTTCATGCAATATATTCGTAGTTCCGAATATGGACAGTCATCAGATGTATAAGGAACGACGACACAAAATGGACTAGAACCATGATGTCCTGCTTTACGGGAGCAGTCGCTTTAGTCGCTTAAGCCGCTTTGGCTGTCTACTTCTACATCTACATCCATACTCCGCAAGCCACCTGACGGTGTGTGGCGGAGGGTACCCTGAGTACCTCCATCGGTTCTCCCCTCTATTCCAGTCTCGTATTGTTCGTGGAAAGAAGGATTGTCGGTATGCTTCTGTGTGGGCTCTAACCTCTCTGATTTTATCCTCATGGTCTCTTCGCGAGATATACGTAGGAGAGAGCAATATACTGCTTGACTCCTCGGTGAAGGTATGTTCTCGAAACTTTAACAAAAGCCCGTACCGATCTACTGTCCGTGCTCGACTCACGGCTAGACACTAACTTCTACATGTCATTTTTACTGCACAACCTGTACTTGTTCAATCGTTATCTAATGCATGGATCTCTGAAGGAAATTTGCATCGTTCTCCTTAACAGCGCGGCCACTGCAATATCGTATAGTGATGTAACTTACTATGTGTCATACAGTTAATTGTGGAAATGGTAAGCACGTACTTTTCTGGAGAGAGTGAGAGAGAAGAAAACTCAGAGCTCGTGTGAGAGAGAGAGAGAGAGAGAGAGAGAGAGAGAGAGAGAGAGAAGGAGAGAGTTAGAGAAAAAGAGAGTGACATTGAAGAAAAAATGCTGAATTTTCTATGTTTCTTTGATACGACGATTTGAGCCAGAGTGATTAAAAACAAAGTGAAGGAGAATTAGTATGTACACACGTTGCAAATCATTCAGAAGATAAGAAAGAGATGCACAGCATGTGTGTGTGTGTGTGTGTGTGAGGCGTGTGAGTGTGAGAGAGAGAGAGAGAGAGAGAGAGAGAGAGAGAGAGAGAGAGAGATAGAGGGAGGAAGTTAGAAAGAAGGTGATGTTCGAAAACAAAGGGACTAACAGTAAGTGACAGCTCACAGCAAGAAAATAATTGACACGAAATTATTGTATCGGTGTGATAGAGACTTTGAGTCTTCGAGCGTGATGAACGCCAGTGAGCCTAGGATGGAAAGCGGACGCCAAATTAACAACACGTTTACTGGAGCGGCAGAAGTCGCCGTTTTGTAATGACGCAGTGTGGCCGGATAAAATTAATTCAAGTGTATGGTCCTTGCCTTGCCTCTACCTGCACTTTGTGCGCTACGAGGGATAATTAAATTTGCCTTCGTTTGTTTTCCGGCAGACTTCAATAACAGGGGGTGGATTTTACTCTGAACTGAGAAGGATTTTATTTCTAATGAAACTGCGAAAGTCGCATAAGAAAGAGGAGAAAGCCTCACAAAGAGATGGCTTGTCTGGGCTTTCTGCTTATGCAATTCCATCAGCATACTGGCTGTGCTCCGTGAACGCTTCGGCGACGAAGCTGTGCGTTCTGTAATTCTTGTTGAATACTTTTTTGTTGTGCGAGTGCCATAATTGGAAAGTAATCAGCATATTAAATCCAGCTGATGTCTCGAATCTTCATGCTCTACAGAAAAGTTCTTTTCTGTGACTTAAATTGCTTGTTGTCTTTTTTTGATACGTTCCGTGAGTAAGTCGGACCAAGTTATCTTCAGCTCTTTACTGATACTGACTCTAGAGACCACGCTATCCAGTCCAAAAGGTTCGCAGATTGCCAACTAGGCAGTTACAGCATTGAATATTGATGATGGTGAAGTCGTTTTATATTCTGATTTCAGAAAATGTACTTCCCATCTCCAAAGAGCCACGTTTCTTGAATTTTCACGTTACCAAATATTCCACTTAACTGTAGAACCGCTTATGGTGACAGGTTCACTTAGTTACGTTCAACATACATAAGCCAACAATCTCATAGCTCAGTTGGTCGTAGTTTCATAAGGACGAACTCAGAAACTGGACGAAATATTGTTTGTCCGTGACTGTAACGATACCAAGGTTGACGGTCTTTCAAGCTGTGTTTATTGGCGCGATTTCCGGTGAACTACTGCCGCATTTGCTGAAATCTCACTAATTCAGACTGACGCGAGGCCCAGTTCGAATTCGTGAAAGTCTTTTTCCTAAAACCATTGTCTGAGACTATAATTACGAATACAACGTAAATTGCGTGTTATGGTTAAATAAAAAGTAGGTGAACTACTATTCTGCCTGAAATACTATACAGTATATTTAATTTAAAAGCAACTAGTGCAGTGATATCATAAGAATAAACAACAGTGTTAAAGTAAAGCTAGAATCAGAAAAAGAAGCGCAACCACCGGAAGTTGATGGCGTGGCAAGCGTTTTCATGTCCAATATCTGGATTAAAGTTGAGACTTAGTTGTGGTTGAAACTGTTTCGTGCACTGTTCTGTTACCACTTGTTCTCGCATATCCTTCAGTGCAAGATATAGTTTTCGTAATCCGTATTAATTCCAATGTAGTTGGTAGGTGTGTCCTAATTTTTGCAATATTTTTGACAGTTTGACCATTGATCCGTTACCTGTTCATTCAATGATACCACTGACTTCTTCTTCACTTCGAGCTCCATAGATCTAGGTCCATTATTTCGTTCTTTGTCAACAAAAAATCATCTTCATATCTGTCCAGACAGTCCACGGTTGCTGGTGCTGATGTACCCTTGGAAATTTGAATAAGTTATAAGATCAGACTATGTTATAAAATTCTGGGCAGCAGCGCCAACTTTTAGTTTACCAAGCACTTTACGATGTATCAGACAATATCTCTGATAATGCCTCTAGCACTGAGGCGCGAAACATCAAGAATAGAAGTGAGCCTGGAATCACATGCTCAAGTCCATGAAACGAAAATGACCATTAACGATTTTTACATGTTTTTGGAGAACGTAATAACGAAAGTAGCTTTCATGGGATGTATCATTGACAAGTAACATAGCTTAGCGAAACTTGGGCCATACATCGAAAGACCTGGTGTTCGTATGGTACAGAGAGCAACTGAGAGATACGGAATCAAAGGAACTAAAATGACATACTGATCCAACGAAAATAATTACAGTGAAGTCACCGCGATTTGCGAGTGTCCCATGGACATTACAAAAGGAGGTACCTGGTTCTTAATGCGGTATGTGGTCACTACGGCAGCAATGCATGCTCTGCAAAGTTCTGCCATGCTGGCCATGCGGTTGGTAATGAGTTCTTGCTTTACGGCCTTCCATTCTTCCACCACCGCGGTCGACAGCTGTTAGACGGTCGTTGGTGGTTGTGGACGTACTACAATACGTCTCCCCATCGCATCGCACACGTGCTCGATGGGATTTACATAAGGAAAGGCAAGCTAATCCAATCCGATTATCCTCCTTTTCCAAGAGTTCATCCGTCTGGGCAGCTGGACGCGACCCGGCATTGTCATCCATAAAAATGAAGTCTGGGTTGAATACATCCTAAAAAGACGCACATGGTAAGGAGTACAGTGTTACAATAACGTTGACCAGTGGGTTGTAGTCGAACGCGCCAATTCCACATGTGACCGATTCACCTTCATATTTTATATGCTCGAATCGCGTGTAATCGATCCATTTTTAACGTTATGCAGCAGGGAAAGGAATGCTTTTGAACTTTGAATGCGGCATATTTAGCTGTATGACCCGTTAATGTTGCTTAAATTGGGATTAATAATGTGCAGAATAATTTTTGTATCTCCTCAGAAGTGAAATTATGGCGTTACCCGCGCTACGGGAAGTGTATGCAGTTAGCGGTAGGGTCTATGACACCCCGCTATCTGCCGGGACTGACTGACAATAAAGAAGAACCTTTCCCCCTCCCACGCCGACTACTTGTCGCTTCTCAGAAGAACACAGCTTTTAGTTAGCCCATTAGAGCATTTACATTAAAACTGCACAACATTACACTGTTTTTACTAACATTAACAACACTGTTTAACACAAATTTTGACATGTGTTACCTAACAAAGTACTATTATTAACAATGCACCTATTATGCTTTAAACTCTCTCCAAAGCGAGGTGTAGATATTGTAGTTCAATTTTCAGAACTGATACACCACACAAGTTAATACTCGCACAACATTTTATATGGCCTACCGGATTTGGATATATTTGGACCCCTGTAGGAAAAAGCTTGCAACTAAATAGCCTTACCTTACGACAGATCCACTGAAAGAAAACTATATCTACGAAAATTGTGTAGGTCGCCAGCTCTGAAGAAGCAATTTCAATACTTCATTTCAGTTTATATATTTCTTTGTTGCTGTTGTTGTGGTCTTCAGTCCTGAGACTGGTTTGATGCAGCTCTCCATGCTACTCTATCCTGTGCAAGTTTCTTCATCTCCCAGTACCTACTGCAGCCTACATCCTTCTGAATCTGCCTAGTGTATTCATCTCTTGGTCTCCCTTTACGATTTTTACCCTCCACGCTGCCCTCCAATACTAAATTGGTGATCCCTCGATGTCTCAGAACATGTCCTACCAACCGTTCCCTTCTTCTAGTCAAGTTGTGCCACAAGCTCCTCTTCTCCCCAATTCTATTCAATACCTCCTCATTAGTTATATGATCTACCCATCTAATCTTCAGCGTTCTTCTGTAGCACCACATTTCGAAAGCTTCTATTCCCTTTTTGTTTAAACTATTTATCGTCCACGTTTCACTTCCATACATGACTACACTCCATACAAATACTTTCAGAAATGACTTCCTGACATTTAAATATATACTCGATGTTAACAAATTTTTCTTCTTCAGAAACGCTTTCCTTCCCATTGCAATTCTACATTTTATATCCTCTCTACTTCGACCATCATCAGTTATTTTGCTCCCCATATAGCAAAACTCCTTTACTACTTTAAGTGTCTCATTTCCCAATCTAATTCCCTCAGCATCACCCGACTTAATTCGATTACATTCCATTATCCTCGTTTTGCTTTTGTTGATGTTCTTTAAGTGTACTAGAAGTAAATTTATGTTATTGACTTTTGTGGCAGCTATTTTAGTTGGAAACAAGATGGTTGCAGACTGAGATATCCTAACATGGCTTAATGTTGCATAAAGTTAATATTACGATAAAACTAATTTAAAGATAAGAAATCTCATCAAAATGAACTTAACAATGATATATCAATGCGACCACACTTCTTGTCTCTTCATATTGGAAGTAAACAGCTATTCTTGGAAGTTACTTGTGTATGACACTGCAAGATTATCGTAACACTAAAATTAATAAACTACGATCTTTTGCCCATACAGAGTGACACAAAATGTAAATTTAACAAAATGGACAGGGAATTTTGGATCGGTGCATGACTTCTGTACAAATATTCTAGCAAAAACTTTTAACAAAATTGTATTAGAGCTGTGGCAAACCATGTGGTTGAGTGTAACATTCTGATACATTCCTAAAGACTGCTAATACGAAAATGTCTTGCCTTGTTCGTGGCAGTGGTACCATTGTTGACGTTGTTACTTGCTGTATGAAAATTTTTTTAGGCTCTTCACGTCAACAGAGGTGGAATTAATTCATAACTACAATACATTTGCGGTAGCTATGTCAACTTGCTGTCTCATCGGTTCCATATTCCATCATATAACACGAATAAGGCGCAAAATAAACTGGAGACGACCTCAGGAACTAGAGCACGATACCATACTCGTCTTTTCGCTAGTTCCTATGTTCTTGGGACCATCGTAAACGTTGCCACCGATATGCGGGTATATAAGGAACCCAACGTCCTGGTCGTCAAGCGAAGAAACCATCCATTCGGGAGTTCAAATCCGTTTAGGTTTACCGTGATTTCCCTAAATCGCTTCAGGCAAATTCCGGGATGTTACTCTGAAAATGTCACGGCCAACTTCCTTCCTCATCCTTCCCTAATCCGATGAAGCCCATGACCTCGCTGTTTCGTCCCCCCCTCCCCGTAAATCAACAAACCAACCAAAGAAACCATCCTCATACAATCGGTGTGACAGTAGAGCGTAAGAGTACGTGTCTTGCTGACCTTTTAAATGTGGTTGTAATTGCAGCCACTGTTTTACATGCGTCCATTCTTACCTGGTGCACAGTGTGACGGACATGTGCTGTTATTGACTGTGGTCAACCACCCCCTGTCCGCCCCGATAGCTGATTGGTCAGCGTGACGGATTGCCGTCCTACAGGACCGTGTTCGATTCCCGGCTTGGTTGGGGATTTCCTCCGCTCAGGGACTGAGTGTTGTGTTGTCTTCATCATCATTTCATCCCAATCCGGCGAGCATGTCGCCCAATGTGGCGTCGAATGTAATAAGACCTGCACCAACGCGGCCGGACCTGACCCCTCTCCTTTGAACAGTAGTGGTTGTCTTTTGGAGCACTCCCCACGGACATGAAACAATGAAGTGAGTAATAACAAACTCCTGGGCTACACTCGTCATACTTCGTCCTCCCTCCAGTTTCCTATTGATTGTTTCCAGTATGAGACCATCCAGGTGTTGTCTCCGGCCATGTTGTAATGAAGACCACCACCACACGGCACAGTAATTACTCGCTGATTGACACACACTGTCCTTTCCCGCTCCTTCAACTGTCTCGTGTTGCACTAGGCTCTAGTCACACTGATGTGCGCCTTCTAACCAAACTGGGTGCCTATGGAATATCGCCTCAGTTGTGCTGCTGGATTCGTGATTTCCTGTCAGGTATGTTGCAGTTCATAGTAATAGACCGAAAGTCATGGAGTAAACACAAATAATATTCGGCGCACCCCATGGGAGTGTTATAGGTCCTATTGTTCCTGATCTATATTAACGATATAGGAGACAATCGTAGTAGCCGTCTTAGATTGTTTGCAGATGATGCTGTCATTTACCGTCATGTAAAGTTATCAGATGACCAAAACGAATTGAAAAATGGTTTAAATAAAATATCTGTATGGTGGGAAAAGTGGCAGTTTACGCAGTATAAAGAAAAGTGTGAAGTTTTCACATGAGTACTAAAAGAAATCCGCTAAATTTCGATTACGCGACAAGTCACACAAATGTGAAGGCTGTAACTGCAACTAATTACTTAGGGATTACAGTTACAAATAACCTAAATTGGAGCTATCACATAGATAATGATGTGGATGGAGTAAACGAAAGACTGCGCTTCATTGGCAGAACACTTAGAAGGTGCAACAGGTCTACTAAAGAGACTGCTTACACCACACTTTTCCGCTTATTGTGGTGTATTAGTGTGCGGTGTGAGATCCTCATCAGTTGGGACTGACGTATGACATCCAAAAAGTTCAAAGAAGGGCAGCTCGTTTTGTGTTATCGCGAAATAGAGGAGTTAGTGCCACAGATATGATACGTGAATTGGAGTGGCAATCGTTAAACCAAAGGCGTTTTTCGTTGCGATTTGATCTTCTCATGAAATTTCAATCATCATTTTTCTCCTCCGATTGTGAAAACATTTTTTTGGCATACACCTACAAAGGGAGAAATGATCATCACGACAAAATAAGAGAAATCAGGCCTCGCACAGTAAAATTTATGTGCTCGTTTTACTCGCGCGCCGTTCGAGAGTGGAACGGTAGAGAGACAGCTTGAAGGTGCGTCATTGAACCCTCTACCAGGCACTTTATTGTGAATAGCACAATAGATGTAGATGTTTATGTCATGCCATGTGACGTCCAACTTTCTATGCGTGACTAGAAGACCTTTGTCAACGTGCTCCCGCGCTTTCATTCATTTCCACCGACTAGTTAATGTGGATATCCATCTGTTACGAATGGACAAATCAAGATTACCACTACATTTTTGGCGATATAATTCGCAAGGTGAAAGGTGCATTGGAAGACCTGCAAAACGATGGAAGAACCAGGTGTATCTGCAACAGGCTCAGATGAGGGAAAGCCTAATGCATGACGGAAGAAGAAGAGGAAGAAATTAATGTGCTACGTTATTATATCCATCTCGTACTTTGTACAGCAGTGTATTTACACGTAACACTCATCTCGGTTACTGTATAGGGCTGTACGACTCAACAACGCAATTTTATGCGATCAGAAAGATGGAAATTAAAGCAACTTACCATGTGGGCTTCAGCAAGCAGACTGCAGAAGTTCTGACATTGCTGCATCCTTGTGACCAACAATGATACGTCGTTGTACATTACCGGCCAAAGACGAAGTGTTAATCATTTGATACGGTATGCCGGCATTCACCTTCACGGTGAAAAGAAGCCCGAATTATCATGAATTCCGAATTAGTATGGTTCTAGTTAGTAGCTACACAGTTTTACGTTGTGCTCGTATTAGATATAAGAATATTGGTAAAAGCCAACGAAGAAAATTGGGATTCAATTTTCCATCATGAAAAAAGTTGTGACAGACGGAGCAGAAGCTCGCGTAGAACCGGAACTGGGAGGGGAAATCAATGCTGTCGATACCAAGGAAACCAAGATGGTATTTTCCAGTTATGATTAAGGGAAGCTAAATATAGATGCCCCTTATACGAATCCAGTGTCTTATCTTCGAATATTGTGACCGTTTTACAAGATATCTCAAACAGGGCAATGTAGTTTTAAAAAAAGGAAGATATGACGTAGTCCCCATAGACTGGGCACAAGCTCATACTGGCGACGGAAACCGGCCACGCCCCTCCAAAGCCGCCATCCCGACAGTCACCTTAAGCGATTTAGGGAGACAACGGGAAAGATCAATCCGGATCACGGGCAAGGGTTTGGAGCCGCTGTCTTATCGAAACGGAATCAGTGAAAAATGAAATGATCATATAGCACTGATGGTCATGAGTCTCCGCCTGGGGATGTTCGGCAGCTGAGTTGCAAGTCGCTTCAGTTGATGCCACATTGGCCGACTTACCTGTAGATAATGATGAAAAGGTGATGAGAACTACGCCACACCTAGTCCCCGAGCGGAGACAATCTCCGAGCCGGCCGGATTTCGAACCGGGGGCCAATATATGGCTGTCAGAGGCAGTGACCACTCATCTAGCGAGACGGACATTGGAATCAGTGTCTCACCACCACGCCATCGCCCTCTGTGTCGCTGTCGTACTTAACAATCACACTGTTAATGGCACATTGGTCCTATACACTACGAAACCTAATGGAATCGAGAACAATTCGGCTTAAATTAAGCAACTTCGAGAAAACAGTAATTTGCTGTCAGAGTAATGCTGCGCGAAACTACGATATATACACTGCCTGGCAAGGAAGAAATGAAGCACACAGAAGGTATAGTCGGGTGCACACAACTCCGTACACGGGCACGCCATCGGCGGGTATATAAATGATCAGAGTTGGAATTCACTGTGACAGGTAGAACGGCTATCGGAGAGCATTTATGTCGTCCGCGTGTAGTGCTATCACCAAGCCTGGGCGTGAACAGTGTCGGATACTGAGTGATCACTAAAGGACACAGAGAGGCCGCTTACTCGTGTGAGACACCGTTATCAGCAACTGAGAGATCTCCCGTTAGTCCGCTGGTCGAAACATGGCCTATCCAGATTTGTGAGCAATTCGGATGTGACAGTAGCCCAATGTTGGACTGGACGTGAGAGTAGGTATATTTCTCGTCAAGGTTCTGATCGACCACGTCTTATCGTGCGCCAAGCACATCGTATCCTGCTTTTTATCTGCGCCTGTTATCCTAAAACAAATAATGGATTCCCTTCAATATGATGTGTCAACTCGCGCCTTTGGTCGGACTCTAGCAACAATGCGTAAATTGCGTTTGGATTGGTGTCTTGACAGGGAAGCTTACACCGTTGATGAATGGTGTCACATTTCGTTGAAACGCATTCATCACTGCCCTGGACGACCATCGTCGGCTAGTAGGGCGATGAGGTAGTGGGAGTTCTCATTTTTCCAGTGTTTTGGGGAAGCACAGCAGTGTTAGGCAAGGCGTCATGATGTAGAGAGCCATCGGGTATGGCTTCAGGTCGTCGTTCTGAATGACCGACGGTAGTCTTAAGGCACAGTGGTGCTCAACGACATCCTGCGTCATCAAGTGTTACCTCTCATGCTGCAGTATGTTGGTGCAGCTTTTCAACAGGACAATGCTCACCCACATGTGGCCCGTGTCTCCATGAACTGGCTATGTGATGTTGCGGTTCTCTGGTGAACAGATCGATCTTCAGATCTTTCCCCATAGAACATGTATGTTGCCAGTTATGACGTCAGCTCCGTGCCAGTGTCATTAGAACAGCTGCTGTGGGTCAGCTGGCCTCAGGAGAGGCTTTATGACGCCCTTCCGAGCAGAATCATTGGGTGCTTCCAGGCCAGAGAGTATGAACGGACATAGTGATAAAGCGATCAACACTGACAAATTATTTGTAAATCTGACTCCGTTTTGTAAGGGCTGGGATAACATCACATGCACTGAGGTAACAAAAGTCACGCGGTGGTATCGCGTACATAAGGTATAAA
Organism: Schistocerca gregaria; assembly: GCF_023897955.1. NCBI lineage: Eukaryota > Metazoa > Arthropoda > Insecta > Orthoptera > Acrididae > Schistocerca > Schistocerca gregaria. The sequence goes on along the minus strand of NC_064927.1, from coordinate 406,090,718 downwards.
AGGGCTATGTACTGGTGGAGATGTCATTTGTACTCAGGTGAATCATGTGAAAGGTGTCCCGCGTCATTATGGCCGCTCGACGAGCGTTAACAGATTGTGAGTGAGGAATGATAGTTGGAGCTAGAAGCATGGTAACTGCATTTCGGAAATATAGATACCAGTGATTCGCGTGCAGCAAAGGGGCAGTTTCTTACCAGCCATAAACAGCACGGCATGTATAACTTTATTTACATATTTTTCGCCGCTTACCATCTTTCGTGGGAATAACCAGTTCTGTTGAAAAATTTTATCCGCAATTTATTTCGCACATTACACAATGAGTTTTGTACAGCAATATAGAAGAAGGGCTCAGTGGTATTTGCAGCGAAGCTACACCTCAAGAATGAAGATCTACGGGGTAAGTAAATTTCACAACATTTTTGGCGACAACATTTCATATCTAAATTAATGAACAGTTCTGCACTTTTCAATTCAGTCAATATGTCGAGACAGTCGAGTCTTAGCTGGTGGAAGCTTTTCATTTCTTTTTCTTTTATTTTTGCATTTCGCGTAAGTATTGCGGCAACGAAACGTTTGGTATAAACTTTCAAATTTTGTAAGTCTGCAAATATTTTAATTATCAGCAATCCATATTATACACACCGCGCAGCATGTTTTACTTCTTCGCCGTCACCCAGGTCCACTTTAGTCGCTACTTCAGTTGCTAAGAACTGATGGTAGTGTGGCACGGACGCCACGAAGCAATGGACCCAAGTTGTCAACAAGACCCTGTACAAGCTGATGGTGGCTCCATAATGGTGTGGCCTGCGTTTACTTGGAATGGATTGGGTCCTCTGATCCAGCTCACCCGATCCTTGAATGGAAATGGTTGTGTTGGCTACTGGGACACCATTTGCACCTATTCATGGACTCATGTTGCCAAACAAATAGAGAATTTTAAATGGTTCAAATGGCTCTGAGCGCTATGGGACTTAACATCTGAGGTCATGAGTCCCTTAGAACTTAGAACTACCTAACCCTAAGTAACCTAAGGACATCACACACATCACTGCCCGAGGCAGGATTCGAACCTGCAACAGTAGCAGTCGTGCGGTTCCAGACTGAAACCTATAGAACCGCTCGGCCACAGCGGCCGGCTATGGAATTTTCATGGATGACAATGCCTCATGTCACCGGGCTGCAGGTGTTCGCTACTGGTTTAAAGAACCATCTACACAATCTGATTTGGCCACCCACATCGGCAGACGTGAATCCTATCGCAAATTTATGGGACATAATCGAGAGTTCAGCCCGTGCCCAACGTCCTGGACTGGCAACGCTGTCAAAATTATGGACGGCTATAGAGACAGTTTGGTTCAGTATTTATGCATGTGACTTCCAGCGACTTGTTGAGTGCATGCCACTTCGATTTGTTGCATTACGCCGGACAAAAGTAGGTTCAACACGGTATTAAGAGATATAGCATCGCTTTTGTCGCCTCATTGTAGCTGAAGATTTTTACACTACCGATCATTTTCCTTTTAACGCGTTTGTAATAGGTAATTGAGTGTACTCTGACTTTGAGCCATCCTCGGCCACTACAATAAAAATTTGTAAGAAAAAATCACAGTTATAATTTTGAACCACTCTGACCGGGAATGCTGGTATTCACACTCTGTTCGTGTACTCGAAAGTGATATTGCACTTCCTTTCCTTTTCTTTTTTCTTTTGTGTCAAGGTTCTCCAACGTTCTTCCGCTATATTTACCTGCAATTTTGGGCTCCAGTTTGTCACTGATTCGCCAAAAAGGAACTATTTTTGCTCGTTCTGTGACTCCATACCTAATTTCGAAAGCGCCTCACGGTTTTTTGGTTTATTGTATGGAAACAGGCGATATTAGGTCACCAGCACGCGGCGCATTTATTTTAACAGCGGACTGGAAATAAAGTGGTGTTAATGGAGTTGAACACGTCGGATCGGCATCGCCACGTCGCACTGCCCCGCCGCCCACGCGACACGTTGTCAATTATAGGCGCTGCGTGTAATGCAGCGGCGGCCCACCGGCCACGACCTGAGTGCCGAGTCAGACAGCTGTCCCAGCCACAAGAGTGGCCGGCGGAGAGCGCGCGTGGGCGGCCGCGGGCGGTCCCATAAACACAGCCTAAGCCAGCTCGCCGGCGGACCAATAAGCTAATGCTGATTTATTAATGAGCCCCGGGGCCCATCAGTACTCATTAGCCATCCGAAAGGCATTAGTGCGTATCGATGCCCCTGGAAGCGGACTGTTCGTGGTGGATAGGAATAGCCTAGCACTGCCTCTTCCCACTACGAGCTTTGCTCCGCGGTTGCTCCCGTTTTAACAAAATTCGGGTAAGATAATTGTGAGAAACAGCGCCACGTTACGGACGGGCTAAAATTTTTAATCGGGCTGGCAGCTTAAACCATGGACGTTTACAGATATTTTTTTCCCTTGTTCAAAACTTGTGAAACAGCACACAAGATCTGGAAAAAGCGACATTTTGTCTAAGTAGTGCATGATTCATTATTTGTAAAAAAAATTTATTTATTTATAGACGCAATCACATGTTTATGACACAGTCATAACCGGTTTCGGCCATACAATGACCATCTTGAGATTCTAAAGACGGCATACAATGAACACAGGTTCATGCGTTTGACAAAGGATGAACCTGTGTTCAGTGTATGCCGTCTTTAGAATCTCAAGATTGTCATTGTATGGCCAAAACCGGTTATAACTGTGTCATAAACATGTGATTGTGTCTATAAATGAAGAAAATATTTTACCACACAAGATCTGTTTTGCTAAAGTTATTACCAAAGTACGACAACATGGATTAATCTCAAATTCAGCTTTTGTAAATTACCAACTAGAAAGTTATACCGACGCACTTCCAGAAACCGTAGAAGTGTAGTGAAGCTATTAGAACAGCAGGTTACGAGTATGCTCAGCAACGTGAAGCAGAATGAAGATAACGCTTTAAACCTGTATGATAGTGGCTCTCTAAACTCTCTCCGACATTTTTTCTGTACTTCTTCCTGCTTCCAATAAATAGATTAATACCGGTTCCAATATGATAATAGAGATATTTAGGATCACGAAGGATAGTTAACTTTTTGGTCTGTCATCCAACATCTCACCAAGATTAACAAAACAAACACTAAAACCTAATCCCGTGTAGCCAAGAGCTACACTGAAGAGCTAAAGAACCTGTTACACCTGCCCAGTATCGTGTAGGACCCTCGCGAGTACGCACAAGTGTCGCAACATGACATGACACGGACTCGACTAATGTCTTAAGTAGTGCTGTAAGGAATCAACACCAAGAATCCTGAAGAGCTGTCCACAAATCCGTTGGAGTATGAGGGCAGGGATATTTCTTCTGAATAACATGCTGCAGTACATCCCGATATGCTCAAAAATGTTCGTGTCTGGAGAGTTTGGTGGCCAGAGGAAGTGCTTAATCTCAGAAGAGTGTTCCTGGAGCCACTCTGTCTCAATTCTGGAAGTGTGGAAGTGTAGCATTAGCCTGCTGGAATTGCCCAAGTCTGTCAGAATGCACAATGGACATGAATGGATACAGTTGATCAGATAGGATTCTTACGTATGTGTCCCTTGTGAGAGTCGTATCTAGACGCATCGTAAGTTCCTTATCACTCCAACTGCCCACGTCCCAGATTATTAAAGATCCCTCGCCATCTTGGATAGTCCCTTGCTGACATTCAGGGTCCATGGATTCATCAGGTTGTCTGCATATTCATACACGTCCATCCACTCGATACTAATTGAAACGAGACTCGGTCGACCGCGCAACATGTTTCCAGCCAACAACAGTCCAACGTCAGTGTTGACGGGCCAAGGCAAGGAGTAAAGCTTTATGTCGTGCAGTCATCAAGGGTGCCCGGGTGGGCTTTCGGCTGCGAAAGCCCATATCGATGATGTTTCGTTGAATGGTTCGCACGCTGACACTTGTTAATGGCCCTGCATTGATACCTGTAGCGATTTTCTTCAGTAGTCGTTGCACCCGTTCTTGCAGGATCTTTTCCGGCAGCAGCCATGTCGGAGATTTGATATTTTACCGGATTCCTTATATTCACGGTACACTCGTGAAATAGTCGTACATCGCTGCCTCGGAGATGCTGTGTCCCATCTCTCGTGCACCAACTATAAGACGACGTTCAGACTCACTTAAATCTTCATAACCTATCATTGTCTGGGGAGTTTGATGGGTAGGGGAAGCGTTTAAACTCAAAAAGTGTTCCTGGAGTCACTCTATAGAAATTCTAGACGTGTGTGGTGTCGCATTGTCATGCTGGAATTGTCCCAGTGCATTGGAATGCACAATGGACATGTACGGATGCAGGTGATCAGACAGAATGCTTATGTATGTCTGACCTGTCAGAGCCATATCTAAACGTACCATGGACCCCATATTACTCCAACTGCACACGCCCCACACCATTACACAGCCTCCACCAGTTTCAACAGTCTCCTGTTGACATTCAGAACGCAGGGACCCATGAGATTGTCTCCATACCTGCACACTTCCATCCGTTCGATACTATCTGAAAGGAGACTCGTCCGACGAGTCAACATGTTACCAGTCATCAACAGTCCAATGTTGGTGTTTACGGGCCCAGGCGAGGAGTGTAGCTTTGTGTCGTGCAGTCATCAAGAGTACACGAGTGGCCGTCTGCCCTGAAAGCACACATCGATGATGTTTGGTTGACTGGTTCGCACGCTGTAGCAATTTGCGGAAGAGCTGAACTTCTGTCACGTTAAACGATTCTTTACAGTCGTCGTGGGTTCCATTCTCGCAGGATCTTCTTCCGTCAGCAGCGACTGCGTGGATTTGATGTTTTACCGAATTCCTGATATTCACGGTACTCTCGTCAAATGGTCGTACGGTAAAATCCCTACTTCGCTACCACGGAGATGCTGTGTACCATCGCTAGAAAGCAGACAATAACACTATGTTCAAACTCTCTTAAATACTGATAACGTGCCGTTGTAGCACCAGTAACCGATCTAAAAAGTGCGCCAGACACTTTTTGTCTTACATAGGCGTTGCCGATCGCAGCGCCATGTTCTGCCTGTTTACATATATCTGTATTTGTATACGCATACCTATATCAGATTTTTTGGCGCTTCAGTGTATTTACCATCGACTCTTTACTTTCAGATTTCCCTCAGAGGTGGCACTCTGCACGCAAAGATATGCATATCTACATCCAAATAAAATTAGTATTAAAATTTTAAAATAAAGTAAGTGTTACCTCTAGCGAGGGGACCAATATCCCTTTTAAATATACACCGGTGAGCAGTATTTAAGGACGAAAGTTGATTTCGAATTGTGTACCACTACCAAGTAACATAGCTCGAGAAAATTGAGACTATACATAGAAAGACCTGCAACAGTATAGTACAAAAGGTAACTGAAACAAATACGCAATGAGACAAACAGAAATTATCCTTTTATTAAAAAAATGGTTCAAATGTATTTGAGCTCTATGGGACTTAACATCTGTGGTCTTCAGTCCCCTAAAACGTAGAACTACTTAAACCTAACTAACCTAAGGACATCACACACATCCATGCCCTAGGCAGGATTCGAACCTGCAACCGTAGCAGTCGCGCAGTTCCGGACTGAAGCGCCTAGAACCGCTCGTCTACAACGGCTGGCTACCCTTTTATTCAAAGCCATTAGTTATACTGGTGTTCTGACGATAGATGATGGTCCTCTGGATATTACGAAAGGTGGAATAAGGTTCTTAATGAGGTATTTGGTCACCACGGACTGCAATGCATGCTCCGCAAAGTGCTCTTATGCTGGTCACATGGTTGGTAAGGAGTTCTTGTGGTAGGTACTTCCATTCTGCCACCAGCGCGGTTCACAACTGGTGGATGGTCTTTGGTGCATGTGAGCGTGCTGCAACACGTCCCCAAAGCATAACACACGTACTAGATGGGAGATAAGTTGGGGAATGGGCAGAGCAGTCTTTTCGCCGAATATCCTCTAGTTCCAAGAACTCCTCCACCCATGGACATCGATGCTGTCGCTGTCAACCATAAAAATGAAGGCAGTGGCGAATTCACTTCGGGAAACACGCACTGGGAAAAGGAGTACAGTGTCACAATAATGTTGTCCTGTGACTGTACCGTGTGCGAAAATCTGGGGGTCATAACGCCCATGCAACATTATGTCTCCCGAGACCATAACGCCTGGGGCACCAAAACGTTTATATCTGACAATGCTGGACGTACGCTCACATGGCGAAAGGTGGAAAAACACGTAATAAACCAAGGAACATTGTCGAACGTGATCATTTTGTGAACCACATGCAGGTTAGCATAATGTTACATGAGCGTACTGACCCCAAACCTGAGCACGGTATCTTCACCTGTCAGTGTCATTGTTGTAATGTACTAGCTTCCCAGGTGCGACTTTTTATGGTTGCATTCGTCCATGATTTCATTTTTATGGATAATAATGCGGGATCTCGCCGAACAACTCGTAAGATGGAGCTCTTCGTACGAGAGGATATTCAGCGCATGGACCAGCCTGTCCGTTCCCCCTACTTAAGTCGAATCGAGCAGGTATGGCTTGCGTTGAGGAGGGGGATTCCAGCACATCGGCCTGTACCAACGACCATACGACAGTTGTCAACCTCGCTGGTGCAGGCATGGATCGCCCTGTCACATGAACTCCATAGACGGCCGCTGTGACCGAGAGGATCTAGGAGTTTCATTCCGGAATCGCGCTGCTACTACGGTTGCAGGCTCGAATCCTGCCTTCGGCACGGATGTGTGCCATGTCCTTGGGTTAGTTAGGTTTAAGTAGTTCTAAGTCTAGGGAACTGACGGCCTCTGATGTTAAGTCCCATAGAGCACAGAGCCATGAACTCCATATCAACCTCGTGGTCAAGATGGGAGCGCGTTGCATAGCTTGTGTAGCCATCCATGGTGATCACACACCTATTACGAACCACGTCTCGAATTTTGTAATGCGCATGGGACTGTTGTAAATCCTGGTGACTTATGGGTAATTATTGTCTTTGAATAAAAGTGTTACCTCCGTCCGTTACATTGCCTATTTCTTCAGTTATGTTCTGTACTATACTGTAGCAGTTCTTTCTATGTAAGCTCCACCTTTCATCGAACTATAAGGCCATCGATTAATATATTCGTATTTTTATTTTACTGCTATTCTATCACAGACGATGTAAGATCGATCACTCTACCATTATATTATGCACTATTCTATGCCATTATGTAATTGTTACGTATTTGTTGTTTCTTGCAGCTCTAACCACGAATTAAGTGAAGATGGCGTAGAGACTACGCATCTCTGACAGTGCTCGGATTGCAGCTAAGGTGGAAGTATGACGGTCGCCTCGCTGTCGTAGCGGCCCCTTACTGTTACAGGTACCGCAGACCCGACATGCGAGATGGGTTGCTAACCCCCTTTCAGCAACGTGGAGAAAAACATCGCCAGCGGATAGAAACAATAACATACTTTCCAAATAAACACGGAGCTACTTCGCCAGACAACATGTGACAGTGTTCCACCAATCGGAACTCATATGACTGATATAGCGTTCCGCCGATATGGCTTTATAAGCACGCCTAGTCCGTCAGAGCGGCAGTGAATACCAACCGCTAGGAACAGCTCGGCCAGTACTTACGCCGGCCCTAGCCTTGTATTCACTCGCCGTAGTCGTGTAGTAGCACTTTGTATTTATTAGAGTAGTTTTTGGTCAGTGTTTTCTTCAATTTTATTGTTCCCTTATCTGTTTTGCTACCAAAGAGTTGCGGTTTTTTATGTTTGCTCTACGTTTAACACTTAATGTACGAAGAAGGCTTCTTTTCTTTAATTGCAATAAAGTGTGTAGAAATTGACTTAGTTCTTTCTTGCCGCCCGCAGGACACTACAGGTGCAACGATGGTGGAGATGGGAGAGAGTAACATACGCGACTCTGGACGTGGAAGCAATAAAGAGACAGCATGTGAATTTTTTGTGTACGGGTTAGGTTACTCAACAAATGGCTGCTGGGTCCCGAGAGATATTTGTCACTGAAGAGACCAAAGCCAGTGCTGCTGCGGCGTTTGCGCAAAGTCCTACGAAGTCCCTGAGACAACAACAGAGGGGAAGTGGCTTATTATATCGTTCAGCCCAACGGATAATGAAGGAAATGGACTAGAGACTATGAAAATCACGCTTTGTCCAAGCAATGCCACCGGAAGGCTATGATGTTAGGGTGGAGTTTACAGTGGATGGAAGAAGAACCAGATACCCTGAGTAACATTTTGTGGCCATACAAAGACGTGTTCCATGTACGTGGGTTCATAAAACGCCGTAACTGCCATTACTGTGATCCTGGTAACGACGGTCCTGGGGTTAAGACTGAAAAATTGCAGTCACGTTCTTTATTGACTGTGTGGTGTGGTACTCACAGTGATACTCTTATCGGTTCTTACATTCTTTGTGTAACAATAAATGCACAGAAGTATGTGCATATGTTACAAACTTTTGTTCATCCCGCTGTTTTAACCTGGGAAAGTTTGGACATTGCGAACTTTATGCTCAATTGGGCATCTCCAAATTTTTGTTGATTTCGGGAGAATGGCTTGACAATGCTTTGCCAGGCCGCGTTGTTGGACGTCGCGGAAATCTTGAGTGGTCACTGAGAAGTCCAAACTTGAGGCCACTGGACCTTTTGCTTTATTTTTATTTATTTACAAGTCAAGTTCCGTAGGACCAAGTTGTGGAGCAAATCTCCAAGGTCATGGAATGTGTCAGTACATGAAATTAAAACATGAAAGTAATGAAAGATAAAAATAAAATGTTTATGAACCCGAAAAAAGTCAAGCCATAATTTTAAGTAAACGAAATCAACAATACAACAACAATCAACTTAAATTTTCAAAAAAAATCCTAGACAGAATATGAGGTGTGACTGATGAGAAAACTCTTCGGTTTCAATTTGAAAGTGCGTGGATTACTGCTCAGATTTTTGAACTCTTGCGGTAGCTTATTGAAAATGTATGCAGCAGTATACTGCACACCTTTCTGCACAGAAATTAAGGAAGCCCGATCCAAAAGAAGGTTTATTAACTGAGTAAAAGCTGTTTATTCTTGGGAATAAGTTAATATTGTTAACAAGAAATGACAGTAAGGAATATACATATTGAGAGGCCAATGTCAAAACACCCAGTCTCTTGAGCAGGTGTCGACGAGAGGTTTGTGAACCTACACCACTTATTGCCCGAACTGCCTGTTTCTGAGCAGAAATATCCTTCTAGGATGGGAAGAGTTACCCCAAAATATAATACCATACGACGTAAATGAATGAAAATAAGCAAAGTAGATCAGTTTTCGTGTCGAACGACCACTTACTTCAGATATCGTTCGTATAGTAAAAATGGCAGCGTTAAGTCTTTCAACAAGATCCTGAACGTGGGGTTTCCACGAAAGTTTACTATCTGAACACCTAGAAATTTGAAGTGTTCAGTTTCATTAATCACATGCCCATTCTGTGAAATTAAAATGTCACATTTTGTTGAATTGTTTGTTAGAAACTGTGAAAACTGAGTCTTACTGTGATTTAGCGTTAGTTAATTTTGTACAAGCCATGAACTTATGTTGTGAACTGCAATATTTGAAACCGAGCCAATGTTGAACACATCCTTTACTACTAAGCTAGTGTCATCAGCAAACAGAAATATTTTGGGGTTACCTGTAATACTACAGTGCATATCGTTGATATAAATAAGGAACAGAAGTGGTCCCAACACTGATCCCTGGGGCACCCCTCATTTGACATTAACCTACTCAGATCCTTCATTGCACCCTTTCTCAGCACTTTGAATAATGACCTTTTGTTGCCTGTTGCTATAGTAAGAGGTGAACCAATTGTGTGCTACACCCCGTATTCTATAATGGTCCAACTTATGGAACAATATTTTGTGATCAACACAATCAAAAGCCTTAGTTACATAAAAATATACCTAACGTTGAATCCTTTTGTTTAACCCGTCCAGGACCTCACACAGAAAAGAGAATATAGCAGTCGTTAGATGACTTCTAAAGCCAAACAGTACATTTGATAGCAAATTATGTGATATAAAATTATCAATTATCCTTACATGCACAACCTTTTCAGTAACTTTAACAAACAATGATGGCATAGAAATAGGTCTAAAATTGTCTACATTATCCCTTTATCCCTGTTTTATAAAGTGTCTTTACTACTGAGTACTTTAATCGTTCAGGAAACTGACCATTCCTAAAGGAAAAATTTCAAATATGGCTCTATCCAGGACTAACATGTGCAGCACAGTGCTACAGTATTCTACTAGGCACTCCATCACATCAGTAAGAGTCCTTAGTCTTCAGTGATTTAATTATTGACTCAATCTCTCCCTTATCTCTATCACAGAGGAGAATTTCAGAGGTCAAGGGATTTACCAAGAGAGTTATATGATCCCCTGTAAAAACTAAATTTTTATTTAATTCACCAGATTGTTAAATACTTTACATATATCTGATTTATCAATAACAGAAATATTTTTACTACGAATTGACTTTATATAGTCGAATTTGTGCTGCTGACATGAACGTTTCTTCGCAACTGACCATATGGTTTTAATTTTATCCTGTGAATTAGCTATTCAATTTGCGTACCATATACTCTTTGCCTTTCTAAAAACAATTTTAAGCACCTTACATTACTGTTTGTAATAGGCTACTGTAGCTTGATTGTGACTACTTCTAACATTTTGATATAACTCCCATTTTGTTCTACATATCCTTATCCCACCTGGTCATCCGCCCAGGCTGCCTTTTACTGCTAGTATCCCGTTTAGAACGTTATAATGGAAAACAACTCTCAAAGAGCATCAGAAATGCTGCTAGTATCCCGTTTAGAACGTTATAATGGAAAACAACACTCAAAGAGCATCAGAAATGTGTTAAGGAAGGCATTATATTTGTCATCTATCTTATCAGCACTATAAACATCCTGCCACTCTTATTCCTTGACGAGGTTTATAAACTCTCTATTGCTGTTGGATAAACTTTCCTACACAGTTTGTAATTATATGTGAAATTTGTTTGAGTACAAAAGCCTTTTTTTATTATAATTTGTGCATTATGGTCTGAAAGGCCATTCAACCTTTTACTAACAGAATGCCCATCTAAAAACGAAGAACGAATAAAAATATTGTCTGTTGTTGTGCCACTGTTACCCTGCACACTAGCTGGAAAAAACAGTCTGGAGCAGATCATATTAATTTAGGAGATCTACCATCCTTTTTCTTGCACCATCATATACTAAATTAATATTGAAGTCACCACATGTAACTAATTTCTGGTACATTCTATAAAGTGAATCAAGAAGCCTCTCTAGTTTCAGCAGAAATGCTCTAAAGTCAGAGCTAGAGGACCTATAGACAACAACAATTAGAAGTTTAGTTTTACGAAATTTAACTGCCCTTGCACAACATTCAAATATCTGTTCAGTGCAATGCTGTGATACGTCTATGGACCCAAATGGAATACTGATTATTAAGTAGATGGCCACTCCCCCACCCCGCAAGGAACTCCTTGAGAAACAGTTAGCTACTCTAGAATGAGATTTTCACTGTGCAGCGGAATGTGCGCTCATATGAAACTCCCTGGCAGAGTACAACTGTGAGCCGGACCGAGACTCGAACTCGGGACCTTTGCCTTTCGCGGGCAAGTGCTCTACCAACTGAGCTACCCAAGCACGACTGACGACCCATCCTCACAGCTTTAATTCTGCAGGTACCTCGTCTCCTACTTTCCAAACTTCACAGAAGCTCTTCTGCGAACCTTGCAGAACTAGCACTCCTGGAAGTAAGGATACTGCAGAGACATGGCTTAGCCACAGCCTGGGGGATGTTTCCAGAATTATATTTTCACTCTGCAGCGGAGTGTGCGCTACTTTATATCCTGGTAAAGTAAGCCTCTGAATTGTCAAATTATTTAAGTGGTGCTCCAATATACCAATAATTTTAGACTTAATATTTATAGGCAGTTCACTAACTTTATCTCTAATACCTCTTATATTCTGTTGAAATATGCTTATTCCTTCTCTACTTGGAGACGAGACGTACTCTGAAGGCAAGCCTTTAGTTAGAGGGACTTCCTTTAAGCAGGTATACCTATCTCCTGACTTCAATCTAAAAAAAAAAAGGTGCAGTTGTGACACCAACTACTAAAGGAATTTTTCAATGCGAGATCCCACCACCTGTCACAACACTGTCACATATAAGCGTTGTCAGCCGCCCATCCCATACTTATTGAGGTGCAGGCAATTCCTAGTGAAACTCGATCTACTGACAGACTCAAATGGCACCACTGCAATGTGACCCATGCCATCTGCCATAAGTGCCTTCACCAGCCCCACGTTAACGCACCTAACAGCCGCATTAATATGAAGCCGATCATGACGCTGAAACAGTTGAACAAAATGATCATTGGTGTCACCAGTTTGTTTAGCTCTCTTAACCAGGTCACTACCTACATCATATTCCCCGTCCCTATCTAGACTGTTCCCTGCTTCACCCACTATCACTACCTGATCCTCCTCGTAAAATTCCTACATAGCTCCCTTATGCTGTAAGCCACGTAGGGATATGTGAAAGAGAAAGTGTACGCCACTAAATCGCGCGAGTTACACACTTCAGAAGCAGTCATTAGGGTAGAATGTGCGTGGTTACTAAACGATGTGCTGCAGCGGCCTTCAGAAACAGTGCACTCCGACTGAAACTTTGTGTTACTAATACTATAGAATATGAAATGGCAGGGACCTTAATAAATAATTGAAAGCAAACGTGGGACACTGTTAAAGGACGAATACTTGTTAAATAAAAAGGGAATATAATACTGGATCACCCTATATCTTGCCGGCAGGAGTGGCCGTGCGGTTCTAGGCGCTGCAGACTGGAGCCGAGCGACCGCTAAGGTCGCAGGTTCGAATCCTGCCTCGGGCATGGATGTGTGTGATGTCCTTAGGTTAGTTAGGTTTAATTAGTTCTAAGTTCTAGGCGACTGATGACCTCAGAAGTTAAGTCGCATAGCGCTCAGAGCCATTTGAACCATTTTGAACCCTAGATGTTAGTAGCCACTAGTACATCATTCGAAAGTCACTTTTATCCTCAAGTTCTGCACACCACTGATCTTGTACGCGTCTCACACTGAAGTGCCTAAGAAATTGAAATAGCCGTAGGATTCAAGTACAGAGAAATGTAAACAGGCAGAATACGGTGCTGCAGTCGGCAACGATTATATAAGATAATTGTCTTGCGCAGTTGTTAGATCGGATACTTCTGTTACAATGGCAGGTTATCAAGATTTAAGTGAGTTGGAACGTGGTCTTACAGTTGGCCCTCGAGAGATGGGACACAGCATCTGCGAGGCTGCGATGAACTGGGGATTTTCCCGTACTACCATTTCACGAGTGTACCGTGAATATCAGGAATCCGGTAAAACATCAAATTTGAGACGTTGCTGTGGGACCAACGACGATTGAAGAGAATCATTCAACGTGACGGCAGAGCAATCCCTCCACATATTTAAACAGAGTAGAATGCTGGGCCATCAACAAGTGTCAGCGTACGAACCATTCAACGAAACGTCATGGATACGGGCTTTCGGAGCCGAAGGCCCACTCGCATACCCTTGATGGCTGCACGACACAAAGCTTTCTGTCTTGCCTGGGCCCGTCAACACCGACTTTGGACGTTGATGTCTGGAAACATGATGCCCGGTTGGACGAGTCTCGTTTCAATTTGTGTCGAGCGGATGGACGTGTACGGGTATAGAGACAATCTCATGAATCCATGGACCTGCATGTCAGCAAGGGTCTATTAAAGCTGCTGGAAGCTCTGTAATGGTCTGGGGAGTGTGCACTTGGACTGAGAAGGGACGCTTGATGGCTCTGAGCACTATGGGACTTAACATCTGAGGTCATCAGTCCCCTAGGACTTAGAACTACTTAAACCTAACTAACCTAAGGACATCACACATCACCCAGTCATCACGAGACAGAGAAAATCCCTGACCCCGCCGGGAATCGAACACGGGAACCCGGGCGCGGGAAGCGAGAACGCTACCGCACGAGGTGCGGACGGTGATTAGAACATCGTCGCTATAAGTACTTCATACTACGCATTAACTTACTAAAGTATCAAATCACATCACTTCACTCTTCACACTTATCTTTTTCTCTTTTTAATTAATGAATGTAAGAGGACGACTTGTCAACAGTTTTCATTTTTTGAGCTTCCTGTTTTGTATCCAAATTACAGTAATTGTTACTGACAACGATCATCATAGTTTCTAAATATGTTCGTGTTAGTCGTACATGATTAATACTTGGCTAAACCACAACAGTTTTCACGTAATTCCTTACTATGCCTTCACGTTCCATCTGATTATTCAAAAATTTTAAGCTACGATATTCCGAGCGAGATTTATTGACGTAATATCAAAAGCAGCGTGATTTATTCCAGCCCATTTTGTTACAGATGATTATAATCAAGGTAGGCATGCACTGCAGAGCAAAGCTACGTTTGTAGCCATATCCATCTCAGGGCCAGGTTCAGACTCTGTTTAATGTATTTGGGGAACAGTGAGTGTCTGTTCATTTTGTATAGATTTAGATTACCTTCAGCTACATTAGTTAGTCTAAACGTACTATCTTATTCAGAGTACTGTGTTAAAAAATATATTGTGGAATTCTGTACTCGTAGCAATGGACACTTACTCTTTCTAGTCAATGATCAGTTCAGTTATCTCACACAGCTACGAATGTAAACTTTGGTTTGCTTAAAAAAAAATGTTCAAATGTGTTTGAGTTCCTAAGGGACCAAACTGCGTAGGTCATCGGTCCCTAGGCTTACACACTACTTAAAGTAACTTAAACTAACTTATGCTAAGAACAACACAAACAGCCAAGCCCGGGGGAGGACTCGAACCTCAGGCGGGAGTTTGCTTAAAAGGCATACCGATGTTGTTCAGTTAAAAGATTGTACACACTTTCTGTATTAGCAGTAAAAATTTAAAAACTGTGCACAAAGTTCACACTGTTATACGACAGTCACATGCAGACGGTCAGATTTGTAGGTTTCATAGAGACTGCGTAAAGTGTAGACAACTATACAGATTGGAAGTCCAAATGTGGAAGTTTCACTTAGTGCTACTTACATATATAGGCAGTTAGAAGTAAAACGATTACACACTGTAGGCATTATACTTGACTTTATGGATAGAATAATTATTTACACAAATTTATAGTTTCCTTTTTAGTGGCATTCATACAAATTTTGACCAGATTTTTCAATTTTCAATTACATTCATCTTAAATTTTCTAAAATTTAGCTACTTGTTGGTAATATTTTTAACTGTGACGTGCAACTTAAACTGTTAAACAGTGTCACATGTCTCACGCAGAACTACCAAATTTGATGATAACTTTCGTATTTTTGTCTCACTTTTTCCGATTCAAAGATAAATAGTTCATGAGTTATGGAATTTATTAGTTCTGTTATGAAACTATAAAAAATTACAAAAAAATTTATGTTTTCATTACTCCGACTCATTTTAATCTTCACTGTTTTGAGCTTAGATTTTATGAATGAAAATTTTATATTCATGCTCAACTCGCGCGTTTTTTGTAGAAAAACTAAGACTAAAACAGTAACTTAAACAATGTGATTCAGCAAAATATTTGTGGATGTAGCTTAGATGCGACATTAGGGCTCAGTCAGGTTTCTTGTCCAAGTAATGACATTTTCAGGGATTCATTTGATCGACTTTATTTATAAACCGTCAACTGAAATATGTACATATATTTATTAAAATAGCCGATAATGTTCTTTTATTATCACACTTGAAAATACAATATCAAATATATGAGGGGACTTCCAAAGACCCCTTCAAACTCACACAGACCCATGACACAATTTTAACATAGCCACCAAGTCTATGAAAACAACGATCGGAATGTTAATAGTAACAGCGGGAAGGAACTAGTAAGGTGCTGGACCGAAATCAAGAAATTATGTTATACAAACTGAGCCGTCCGACCACCTTTTAACAAATTCTTTTGCTAAGATTTGCTGCGTCTTGTAACAGGTTTTCTTGTGGAGCGACCGCCAAGCTATTTGGGCTCGTGTAAGTTGCTGTGGTGTTCTCTTCGAGAGCGGCGCTGTGGGTCGTCCCTCCAGGAGATGACGCAGATGGCGACGACAGATGTCAGGGCAGTCGGCTGTAGTGTGTCTAACGTGGCTGTTACGTGTGTAGTAGCGTTGTTCTGCTTGTCATCGCTAGGGGTAAAGGTGTCTAGAAGGGCTCAATTGTCATTCTGAAGAGCAGATCAGGAGATTGAGTGTTATTTTGGTATTCGGCTAAGCGGACTCGTGTTGAGAATGAATTTGTGACATTGTGGCAGACCGTTCTGGGATTCTTGTCAGTTATTCTTATTCTGGTATCCTGCCACCCCGGTGTAAATTCTAGATGGCATAGGGAGCTATGTGCCGGTGATTTTCTGCTACCGAGCCATCCAGAAAACAGTGAGAATTTTTGCAATTTTTATACTATTCCCGCTACCGGAAAGCCGAGTTACATTTGTTCTCACGTCAACGTTTGAACAATGTTTGACCTCACATTCATCATGTTTTGTTAACATTCTAATCAATAGTTACTGCTCGTAACAAGCGTCTAAGTGCCATGCCGTATGTTTCAGTTATGTCGGTTACTTGTGGCAACAAATCTGTGATTCAGGTATATCTACCCAAAATTTCTTTTGTTAACGCATTGTAAAGGCCAACATCCTTGCTTACGGCATTTTAAATAACTGCCAAGAAAGTAATGTACTCAAGAGTGGTTAGCCATCTCAATAGTAACGGGACACTTAGTAAATCACAGTACGCATTTCAGAAATACTGTTCCACTGAGACGGCAACATACAATTTCACTGCCCACACAATAGAGTCTTTAAATAGTCAAATATCATCAATAGGAATTTTCTCTGACTTATCCAAAGAGTTTGACTGTGTGAGCCAGGACATTATATTACAGAAATTACAATTCTGTAGTATAAATGAAGCAGCGTTTTAGTGGTTCAGTCATATCTACAGAACTAGAAGCAAAAAGTTTCTTTATATGATTTAAGTGATTTTAGCAAGTTGCCACTTCATCTAGCTGGGGTAAAATTATATTAGGTGTTGCACAGGGTTCAATCATGGGTCCCCTTCTGTTCCTGGTATATGGGAATGACCTCCCTTATTATCTAAACAAGAAGTTAAACTGACTCTGTTTGCTGATGATACAAGCCTAATTAGTAATGCAGTAAAAGAAACTCAAATAGAAAATCATACAAATAATGTCTCTGGAAAAGTTATTAATTGGTTTTCTCCGAATGGACTTGCTCTGAATTTCGAAAAAACATAGTGCATCCAATTTTCTGCTGCATGGGGTACAGTTCCTTCAATAAACATAAAACATCAGCAGAAGTCAGTTGCCAGGGTAGAGCATGCTTAGTTTCTGGATGTACATATAAATGAGAATCTTAATTTAAAAAGCCATATTTTGGATCTCCTAAAGCGACTAGGTTCAGTAACTATTGCAATCAGAATGATTGCCAATTTTAAGAATATAGAAACTGGCAATCTAACATACTTTGTATACTTTCAATCTCTGATGTCATACTGAATAATATTTTTGGGATAGCTCAACACTTAGGCAAAAAATATTCATTGCCCAAAAGAAAGTGGTTAGGATAATGTGTGGGGCTCATAGACGCACATCTTGTAGGCATCTGCTTAAAAAGGTTAGGAATTCTTACAACGGCCCCACAGTACATTTACTCACTTGAAAAACAACAGTGACATTGATGATTGTAATACCATAAGAAAGAAAGAATTGCACTGTCTTCTACTTAAACTATCTCTGGCACAGAAAGGGGCAAAATATGCCACTGTAAAACTTTTCGATAAATTACCAAATGAAATAAAATGTCTGATAGAGAGCAGTAATAATTTAAAAGATAAATTGAAATCACGTATCCTTGACAACTTCTTCTATACTATAGATGAATTCTTGAATAGGAATAAATAAATCTATAGGTATAGTATATGTATTTTATGTCATTTAAGGGAATGAGGTATGTAACAAAAATATTAAGCTGAGAAAGAACCGTGGTTCCCGTATGCATTTTTTATGGATTTTACATGTTCCACATCATAACGGTTATCGTGAGATTGTTCAATGGAACACGTTACTATGTACCTATCTGACTAACTAGCCACCTGGAGGACTGACGTGTTATTAAAAACACTGGAAGCAGTCAGCTGACAGTGGAACTTGTAACCGTGTGTTATTATTTGGAGCCATGGAATTAAGTTAAATAATGTGACTTTTAATTTGTCGTTTCGTAAGTTAGTCATTTTTTTCTTGGAACTATTTCTAATGGGATGCATCAGCCCAAGTAGACACTGTTTGAGAGGGCTGGGTGCCTGAGATTTACGTTATTTGGTATTTGTCTATTTATTATTTAAATTTGGAAGTGTTCACTAGCTGAAGTAATGTAATTACTGTTGCTCCTTTTAAAATCTATTCAGTGCAGTGAACTTTGTTTTACATCTTTTACAAGATCTAGAAATTTGTATTGTATTATCAAGTTCGTTCTTCTGGAATGACATTAAGTTAAAATTTGCGAAAGCCTACTTACAGAGCCTGCTTGTTTGTTATTAATACAAGCTTCGCCATCCAAAATGAAATTTTCATTCTGCAGCGGAGTGTGCGCTGATAGGAAACTTCTTGGCAGACTAAAACTGTATGCCGAACCGAGACTCGAATTTGGTACCTTTGGCTTTCGCGGGAAAGTTCTTCGCCACTTACGCTCGTCATCAATAAGTCGAAATTGTGCAAAATCCGAAACCAGCTAATCTAATTCAGCGAATGTCTGTGGTTTAGAGAAGAAGAACACTTGATCTATCTTCCACCCGAATGCTATCAAATATATTTTCACAGCATCGGCCTCTGAAACGAGTAAACACTGGCCGATATTAGTACCTGGACCTCTTCAACATACAGAACGAGATTTTCCAAAGTTTACGATCTCATACCGACATCGTTCCGTAAGCCATCTGCTCAAGATTCATTTTCTAAGATCACTCAAAGGTAAATCCTCGTTAATGCGTTCCTTAATCACTCTTTTAAATTTACCTACAGCAAGAAGGTAGATGACCTTACTAAAATATTCTGACCGCACTGTGAGCCACAATAATTGAGTTACTTGCTAATTAGCTTCTATTGAAAGACTAGAAAATTTCTAAGAGCGGGGAAAGGATTTATTAACTTATTATATCTCCGTCAGTCCTCTAATAGTATATATACTATTACCGACAGTACTAGGTTTCTTCAGTAGTTCATTCGTCTGACCAGAAGCATGAAGACCTTCCCTGCTTTCCTTAAATTGCAGATTCAGTAAACTATTTTGCAATAGTAATTTATTACTTTATCCCTTAGTTCACTAATAACCTCTTTCTGTTTAGCATCAGCAGCTAAGACTTAAAAATCATGAATACGTTTAACCAAATTATTTACTTGCGCTCGAATTCGAAATACCTGCGACCTCTAGGAAGACACTCGTGCAACTGCGCTATCTGCGGTATACTAGCGTGCGAGCAATCAAGGAGGCTGTAGCGACGAGAACAGGTCTCAGTCACCTGGCCAACAGACTCGCTGTTGATAACAAGGTTGCGCCCTAGCATTCTGAGCAGACTCTGCGCCAGTTCCTCCACGTTACCGTCAAATATATGTCCGTGGATGGCTAGCGCGTAATCTAGTTGTGCCTTGTTCAAATAAGATACACCCAGTACGTCCTATAGCTTCATATTTCACCCGGGGGGTGGAGGGTAATTCTCGACATGTGACAGATACAGTTAGCTCATTCAACAATAAAACACTACTACAACAGAGGATCAGAACCCCACCGCCTCCTCGTAACGCTCTGCTACCTTTGTAGTGGCAGGAGCGAAATGGAACTGGTAAGGTGCTAGGCCGAACATATACTACACATTTTGCTTAAATTAATTTATTACACACAAATGCGAACTTCAATATGAAAACTGAAAAACTATGCTTTAACTTTCGCAGCACGAATACCACATGCTATGTACTTCATATTACAATTATTGATGACATCGTCCAACAAGAAATAACACTTCAACAGTGAGATGATAATCCACTTGAAAGTAAGGCGAAACCATAAATTTTACACTCTAACTACAGCTCAGGAAAATAGGGTTTCAAAACTGACATAAGTTTCATAGAGCTTAGGTAACAACTATACAAGTTAGAGCCTGAGTTAGAAAACAAAGCTGCACTTTCGCGAATATCGACTTAATTTAATTCCAGAAGAATGAGCTTGGAATAATGATGTAAATTATTAAAACTTGAAAAAGGCATTACAGCGATGTTCACTGCAGTGAACAGACTTAAAAGCAGAAACAATAACTGCTTAACTTCAGCTAACTAACACATCAAAATTTAAAGCTTAAATACACAAGTATCAAGTAACGTAAATCTCATACACACACCTTTTCAAGCAATGTATAAGAATAGGAGCTGATGCATCTCATTACAAACAGTTGTAGTGCCAAGAATAACTTCGACTAGCTTACGACACGACAAAGTAAAACTCAGCTTATGTGACTTAATATCCTTTCTCCAAATAATAACGCACGGTTACAAGCCCCACTGGCAAATGGCTGCTTCCTGGGTTTTTAATAAAACATCAGTCATCCAGGTGGCCTTTACACTTCGTTAACAAAGAAAACTTGAGTGGGAATACCTGAAACATAGATTCGTTACCACGAGCAACCAACATTACTTAAACATAAAGGATGGCACTTAGACGCCGTTACGAGCAGTACCTATTGATCAGAATGTTAATAAAACACGACGAACTTGAGATTACAGCAATGTTCTGACGTTGACGTGAGAGGAAACATAGTTCGGCTTTCTTTATAATTTGGATTAGTACTTTCTTCTTGAAGTATGAGGATATTTCTCCTGTCTCACACGTCTCGCACATCTGGTGAAAGAGTTTTGTCATGACTGGCTCTCCCGAGGCTATCAATAGTTCTGACGGAATGTGGTCCACTCCTGGAGCCTTGTCTCGACTTAGGTCTTTCAGAGCTCTATCAAACTCTTGCCACAGTATCAGATATTCCATCTCATCTTCATATACGTGCTCTTCCATTTACGTAATATTGTTTCAAGTTCATCTCCCTTGTACAGGCCCTCTGTATACTCCTACCTTTCAGATTTATCTTCTTTGCTTAGGACTGGTTTTCCATCTGAGCTCTTGATATTCGTGCAGCTGCTTTTCTTTTCTTCGAAGGCCTCTTAAATTTTCCTGTAGGCAGTATCTATCTTTCCCCTAGTGAAATATATTCCTAAATCTTTACATTTGTACTCTGGCCATTCATGTTTAGCTATATTTCACTTCCTGTCAAGCTCATTTTGTAGACGGTTCGTATCTCCATCGCCTAGTTAATTTGCTACATTTTTATATTTTCTCCTTTCATCAGTTAAATTCGGTAACTCCTGTGTTATCCAAGGATTTCTACTACTCTGTCTTTTATCCTATTTAATCCTATGCTGCCTCACTGTTTCATCCTTTAAAACTACCCATTTGTCTTCTGCTGTATTTCTTTCCTCTGATATGGTCAAATTACAAAGAAAACAGCAGCAGAGAGGCTTGAAAATGACCGAACTCTGAGTTTAACAAGTGATGGTTGCTAAATACTAACACGAATCTAAATACTAACACGAATTCTTACAGAAGAATGGAGAAACTGGTAGAAGCCGAGCTCAAGGCATATCAGCATGGATTCTGGAGAAATGTCGGAACACTGAGGTAATACTGAACCTACGACTTATATTAGAAGTTAGGTTAAGCAAAGGGAAAACTACATTTATGGCATTTGTAGATTTAGAGAAAGCTTTGGCAATGTTGGCCGTAGTAAACTCTTCGAAATTCTGAAGGTTGCAGGGGTAAAATACAGAAAATGAAAGTCTACTTTCGAATTGCACAGAAACCAGATGGAAATTACAAGTATCGAGGGGCATGAAAGGGAAGTAGTGGTTGAAAAGTGAGTGAGACAGGGTTGTAGCCTATCCCTAATGTTATTCAATATGTAACTGAGAAAGCAATAAATGAAACCAAAGATAAATTTGGAGTTGGATTTAAGTTCAGGGAGAAGAAATAAAAAATTTGAGGTTTTCCGATGACATCGTAATTCTGTCAGAGACAATAACGGATGCGAAAGAGAAGTTGAGGTCAATGGGGAATGTCTTGAAAGGGGTTATAAGATGAACATGATCAAAAGTAAAACAAAGATAATAAAATGTTATCGAATCAAAACAGGTGATGCTGAGGGCATTAGGTTAGAAAATGCACCACTAAAAGTAGTAAATGAGATTTGCAATGTACGCAGCAAAATAATTGATAAGGATCGAAGCAGAGAGGATATAAAATGTAGACTGGCAAAGGAAAGAAAATCGTTTCTGAAGAAGAGAAATTTGTTAATTTCGAATATAGATTTAAGTGTTAGGAAGTATTTTCTGGAGGTATTTCTCTGATGTGTAGCCATGTATGGACGTGAAACATGGACGATAAACAGTTTAGTCAATAAGAGAATAGAACTTTTGAATTGTGGTACTACAGAAGAATGCTTCAGATTAGATGTATAGATCACACAACTAATTAGGAAGTGCTAAATCAAACTAGGGAGGCGAGAAATTTGTGAAACAACGTGACTGAAAGAAGGGATCAGTTGAAATATTCTGAGATATCAAGGAATCACCAACTTAGCATTAGAATGAAGAGTCAGGGGTAAAAACCGTAGAGGAAGATCAATAGAAGAATACAGTAAGCAGATCCAGAAGAATGTATGTTATTCCGAGGTAAAGAGGCTTGCACAAGATAGAGTAGCATGGAGAGATACATCAAACCGGTCTTCGGATTCAAGACCACGACATCAACAATTACAAATACAATAAACCTCAATTAGGATGTAGCTTCTTCTTCAAAAGTTTAATTTATGTTGAGGAACCTAACACACAAAAGGCACTTCTACTAATTCAGTTGTAGGTGAGATTTTTTGACTGGTTATCACTTCTTTTTGCCACTCAAAATTCTTTTGGTCTTTCTTCTTTAGAAACAAGGAAGAAACGTGGAATTCTGTCAAAGGTACTCTGCGAAGACGAACGATTATTGACATGAAGAAGACTAAAGCTTTAAAATTGTGTTTTCTTTCATTTTATTGTCTTTTAGGTATACAAGCTAACTAGTGGTAGTGGGTAATACTACTCCTGATACGAGCTTGTCACTGCTGCTCTATCGATTGTACACTGACATGATTCGTTCATATAATTTAAATAGCGAAAGGGGGACATTTCTCCTTAGTTCAAACGGTTCAAATGGCTCTGAGGTCATCAGTCCCCTAGAACGTAGAACTACCTAACCCTAACTAACCTAAGGACATCACACACATCCATTCCCGAGGCAGGATTCGAATCTGCGACGTAGCGGTCATGCGGTTACAGATTGAAGCACCTAGAACCGCTCGGCTACAAGGGCCGGCTCTTCCTTAGTATCAGCAATTTATTTAACATTGCTTACTTTAGTCTACAGCGACTATGAAACTAAAAACTGAAATTTCTTGAGATTTGTAGAACCTTCGGAACCCAACGAACCGAATTTCTACAAAATGTAGGCAATTTATTTTAATGTAGCAGTCTCCCTATTTGACAGTGTCCACTTCATCAATGTTTTTTGCCTGTCTCTTGTGTTTTACTCACAGACGCCAGTGATATTCCTGTTAATTACTGGTAAGCTGTCACATGCCATGATACTGTTTCAAGATAACTGTATTCCGTTGTTTCTGTTCTGTATTTTCCAGGCCCGTAATTTATAACGAATTACTTGCCAGCTGATATTTTTTTAGTTACTCGTGAGTTAACTATTAATAATACTTAATCCGTTAACAAATTCATACATGTTGATATATACGTTGCTTACGTGTACACTTTCTCGGTCATTAACAAAATGCGTCGAATACAGTGGGATATATATAGTATCACAAACAGTTAGATTGTAACGCCGAAAGTAATGTTGCAGTATTGGTTCACTTCTAATCACTAGACAATAGCACACAGAAACACACGCACACACCATTTCATCGAATGTCAAGAAATGGCAATATCTCTCCCTTTCCATTACTTTTTTCATTACCTATTTATAAACTGGAAACACTGACGTGAGTAACACGGTGAAAGTAGAGATATTTTGTTATTCTTTGAAATTATGACTCGGTAATAATTCCTACCGAATTTCAAACACAATTTCCTGAAAACGTATAGAATACATTTCAGAGCAGCTTCCCACGTATGTTTCGATCTCGGAAAAACGTTGGCGGATTTATAATTTTGAGGGAGAACTACTCCTATGTGTCGCCTTGGCGCTGTCACAGACCCCGTTAATTCTCGAATTTTTGTAATAATCTTCTTTTCCCATCGTTTCCGTGACAGAGCGGATAAGGATCCAAACGCATGAAGATTTATCGTTGAGGGTGAACTGGCGAACAAAGACGATTAATCGCAAGAACGCGCTTCTGATTTACACAAAGGATTGAGAGAATGAAATATTTCCACTCTACAGAGAGGTGTGCATTGAGACGAACATTTGCGGATAACTATGTCTTCCAGTTCACATTTAGAAGTCCGGTTTCCACTTTATCTTAAGGATTCTGGAACAGTAGAATAGATGATATGTGTCAGTGTGACACTTTGCTTAAATTGTTAGGCGTTTCTCAGTACATATTAGTGCTCGTCGTGACATATTCTTCCAGTTTACTAATTCTTAATACTGAAGTTTAAGAGTTAGTTTACAGTCAAACAAAACAAATACACTTATGAACCAAAACATGATGAAGACTGCCCGCTGCTAGCCTGTATGATGCCTGACTTCGCTGCGGTTGTTGTTGTTGTTGTTGTTGTCTTCAGTCCTGAGACTGGTTTGATGCAGCTCTCCATGCTACTCTATCCTGTGCAAGCTGCTTCATCTCCCAGTACCTACTGCAACCTACATCCTTCTGAATCTGCTTAGTGTACTCATCTCTCGGTCTCCCTCTACGATATTTACCCTCCACGCTGCCCTCCAATGCTAAATTTGTGATCCCTTGATGCCTCAAAACATATCCTACCAACCGATCCCTTCTTCTAGTCAAGTTGTGCCACAAACTTCTCTTCTCCCCAATCCTATTCAATACCTCCTCATTAGTTACGTGATCTATCCACCTTATCTTCAGTATTCTTCTGTAGCACCACATTTCGAAAGCTTCTATTCTCTTCTTGTCCAAACTAGTTATCGTCCATGTTTCACTTCCATACATGGCTACACTCCAAACAAATACTTTCAGAAACGACTTCCTGATACATAAATCTATATTCGATGTTAACAAATTTCTCTTCTTCAGAAACGCTTTCCTTGCCATTGCCAGTCTACATTTTATATCCTCTCTACTTCGACCATCATCAGTTATTTTACTTCCTAAATAGCAAAACTCCTTTACTACTTTAAGTGTCTCATTTCCTAATCTAATTCCCTCAGCATCACCCGATTTAATTTGACTACATTCCATTATCCTCGTTTTGCTTTTGTTGATGTTCATCTTATATCCTCCTTTCAAGACACTGTCCATTCCGTTCAACTGCTCTTCCAAGTCCTTTGCCGTCTCTGACAGAATTACAATGTCATCGGCGAACCTCAAAGTTTTTACTTCTTCATGAATTTTAATACCTACTCCGAATTTTTCTTATGTTTCCTTTACAGCTTGCTCAATATACAGATTGAATAACATCGGGGAGAGGCTACAACCCTGTCTCACTCCTTTCCCAACCACTGATTCCCTTTCATGCCCCTCGACTCTTATGACTGCCATCTGGTTTCTGTACAAATTGTAAATAGTCTTTCGCTCCCTGTATTTTACCCCTGCCACCTTTAGAATCTGAAAAAAAGTATTCCAGTCAACATTGTCAAAAGCTTTCTCTAAGTCTACAAATGCTACAAACGTAGGTTTGCCTTTTCTTAATCTTTCTTCTAAGAAAAGTCGTAAGGTCAGTATTGCCTCACGTGTTCCAACATTTCTACGAAATCCAAACTGATCCTCCCCAACGTCCGCATCTACCAGTTTTTCCATTCGTCTGTATAGAATTCGCGTTAGTATTTTACAGCTGTGACTTATTAAACTGATAGTTCGGTAATTTTCACATCTGTCAGCACCTGCTTTCTTTGGGATTGGAATTATTATATTCTTCTTGAAGTCTGAGGGTATTTCGCCTGTCTCATACATCTTGCTCACCAGCTGGTAGAGTTTTGTCATGACTGGCTCTCCCAAGGCCATCAGTAGTTCTAATGCAATGTTGTCTACTCCGGGGGCTTTGTTTCGACTCAGATCTTTCAGTGCTCTGTCAAACTCTTCACGCAGTATCGTATCTCCCATTTCGTCTTCATCTACATCCTCTTCCATTACCATAATATTGTCCTCAAGTACATCGCCCTTGTATAAACCTTCTATATACTCCTTCCACCTTTCTGCCTTCCCTTCTTTGCTTAGAACTGGGTTGCCATCTCAGCTCTTGATATTCATACACGTGGTTCTCTTCTCTCCAAAGGTCTCTTTAATTTTCCTGTACGCAGTATCTATCTTACCCCTAGTGAGATAAGCTTCTACATCCTTACATTTGTCCTCTATCCATCCCTGTTTAGCCATTTTGCACTTCCGGCCGATCTCATTTTTGAGGCGTTTGTATTCTTTTTTGCCTGCTTCATTTACTGCATTTTTATGTTTTCTCCTTTCATCAATTAAATTCAATTTTTCTTCTGTTACCCAAGGATTTCTAGCAGCCCTCGTCTTTTTACCTACTTTATCCTCTGCTGCCTTCACTACTTCATCCCTCAGAGCTACCCATTCTTCTTCTACTGTATTTCTTTCCCCCATTCCTGTCAATTGTTCCCTTATGCTCTCCCTGAAACTCTGTACAACCTCTGGTTCTTTCAGTTTATCCAGGTCCCATCTCCTTAAATTCCCACCTTTTCGCAGTTTCTTCAGTTTTAATCTACAGTTCATGACCAATAGATTGTGGTCAGAGTCCACATCTGCCCCTGGAAATGTCTTACAATTTAAAACCTGGTTTCTAAATCTCTGTCTTACCATTATATAATCTTTCTGATACCTTTTAGTATCTCCAGGGTTCTTCCATCTATACAACCTTCTTTCATGATTCTTAAACCAAGTCTTAGCTACAATTAAGTTGTGCTCTGTGCAAAATTCTACTAGGCGGCTTCCTCTTTCATTTCTTAGCCCCAATCCATATACTATGTTTCCTTCTCTCCCTTTTCTTACACTTGAATTCCTGTCACCCATTACTATTAAATTTTCGTCTCCCTTCACTATCTGAATAATTTCTTT
The DNA here is from genome assembly GCF_023897955.1 of Schistocerca gregaria. Lineage (NCBI taxonomy): Eukaryota > Metazoa > Arthropoda > Insecta > Orthoptera > Acrididae > Schistocerca > Schistocerca gregaria. Next base: position 406,063,147 of record NC_064927.1, on the reverse strand, counting down.
TATTTCATCATACATTTCTTCAATTTCTTCGTCATCTGCAGAGCTAGTTGGCATATAAACTTGTACTACTGTAGTAGGTGTGGGCTTCGTATCTATCTTGGCCACAATAATGCGTTCACTATGCTGTTTGTAGTAGCTTACCCGCATTCCTATTTTCCTATTCATTATTAAACCTACTCCTGCATTACCCCTATTTGATTTTGTGTTTATAACCCTGTAGTCACCTGACCAGAAGTCTTGTTCCTCCTGCCACCGAACTTCCCTAATTCCCACTATATCTAACTTTAACCTATCCATTTCCCTTTTTAAATTTTCTAACCTACCTGCCCGATTAAGGGATCTGACATTCCACGCTCCGATCCGTAGAACGCCAGTTTTCTTTCTCCTGATAACGACATCCTCTTGAGTAGTCCCCGCCCGGAGATCCGAATGGGGGACTATTTTACCTCCGGAATATTTTACCCAAGAGGACGCCATCATCATTTAATTATACAGTAAAGCTGCATGTCCTCGGGAAAAATTACGGCTGTAGTTTCCCCTTGCTTTCAGCCATTCGCAGTACCAGCACAGCAAGGCCGTTTTGGTTAATGTTGCAAGGCCAGATCAGTCAATCATCCAGACTGTTGCCCCTGCAACTACTGAAAAGGCTGCTGCCCCTCTTCAGGAACCACATGTTTGTCTGGCCTCTCAACAGATACCCCTCCGTTGTGGTTGCACCTACGGTACGGCCATCTGTATCGATGAGGCACGCAAGCCTCCCCACCAACGGCAAGGTCCATGGTTCATGGGGGGGTTCGCTGCGGTAAGAGAAGTATTTGAGCGAAGCGGAGACGAATGGGGAACCATTCTAGCGACATTAAGAGGCGCAAATGTGGAACTCCGCCGACATTGACGAAAGCCAGATTGTTGTGTCCTAGTGCCAGGGAGCGAGCATCACGGAAAAGGTGAAGCTGGTCATTTGTTCGTGTGCTACAGTCGCGAGTATCTATGGGAAGGGGTTGAAGAATGCTGAAACCACGAGTAGGCGACAAGAAGTTGGAAGTCCATACCTCATCACAGAACGTGCGGATCGGAGGTTTTCCTGGTCTGTAAAGCAGGACAGGGGGCGATCTGTGGCAGTTCTGGCGACAGAGTACAGTGTTTTGGAGCTCACCGTTCAGCACACAGTGTTGAACTGTATGTTCCGCAGCAGAGGACGCCCACGTGTTCTCGTGTTGAGCCAACACTATCGTCATTTACGATTGTAGTGTGCTCTGGATCATCGAGGTCACACAGTGGATCAATGGAATAGTGTTGCCTGGTGGGATGAATCCCGTTTATTTTTAAAACATATCGATAGTCCTGTCCAAATACGCTTACCATACAGGTGAACGGGTGCTCGAAACATGCAGCGCGCCGCGAACGCAGGCGGGTGGGGACATTATTATGTTATGGGGGACATTCACCTGGGCTTCCATGAGATCAGCTGAGGTAATCGAAGGCATCATGACAGCTGTGGACTATTTGAATGTTATTAGGGACCATCTGTAAACCCTTATGCTCGGTGTGTGCCCCAACAGCGATGCTAACTTGCAGCGTGATAACTCTCCGTGTCACAAGGACAGAATTGTGATGCAATGGTTTGAACAGAATGATAGTGAACTGATGTCTTGTTCATCAAATTCGGATTATCTGAATCCGAAGAAATCCAACTGGGATGCTATAGGGCGCCAGCTTTGCGCCCAGAAACCAACCATCCGTAAATTACGGCAAGTGTGTGAGCTGTGCAAATGCATCTGGTGCGACAAACTTGTGAAACCTGTCGAATCCATGGCAAGCAGGAACCTGCTCAGTTGAGTTACAGAAGGGGACAAACTCCATTTTAAGTAGGTAGTCATAATGTTTTCGGTCATCAGTTAATACAGCGTGTCCACTATAGAAATAATGGAAATCATAACGCCTCGTAATTCAAGATGTGGAGATCACGTTTCGTGAATGTGTTGGAATACTTGCGGGGCGATATTTTTCTGCTGGCACAATACGAATAATTCCAACATCGATATACAGAAGTAAATATGTTACTAAGTACACTCACATATTTCTGAATGAAGCTAAATCTCCTAAGGGAGCAGTGCAGCCGTATAAAGGACTTCTTGCAGCAAAGAATAAATATTAAGCGGATGTCTAGAAGCTTAAGTAGATACAAACTCTATAACGATGTAGGTAAAGGTTTAATCGCACACATGGACTCGTGCTGTTTTTGCGGTTATGAAATGTGATCAAGCAGAATATTTTGTACTACAGTTTTACCTTTAGTGCTGCAACACCTGAACGTGAAAAAAAAGAGACATCAAGCAATTAATATAATAAATATACTAAATATACTACTGGCCATTAAAATTGCTACACCAGTAAGAAATGCAGATGATAAACGGGTATTCATTGGACAAATATATTATACTAGAACTCACATGTGATTACATTTTCACGTAATTTGGGTGCATAGATCCTGAGAAATCAGTACCCAGAACAACCACCTCTGGCCGTAATAACGGCCAGATACGCCTGGGCATTTTGTCAAACAGAGTTTGGATGGCGTGTACAGGTACAGCTACCCATGCAGCTTCAACATGATACCACAGTTCATCAAGAGTAGTGACTGGCGTATTGTGACGAGCCAGTTGCTCGGCCACCATTGACCAGACTTTTTCAATTGGTGTGAGATCTGGAGAATGTGCTCGCCAGGGCAGCAGTCGGACATTTTCTGTATTCAGAAAGGCCCGTACAAGACCTGCAACATGCGGGCGTGCATTATCCTGTTGAAATGTAGGGTTTCGCAGGGATCGAATGGAGGGTAGAGCCACAACTCGTAATACAGTTGAAATGTAACGTCGACTGTTCAAAGTGCCGTCAATGGGAGGCGACCGAGACGTGTAACCAATGGCACCCCATACCATCACGACAGGTTATACGCCAGTATGGTGATGACGAATACACGCCCCCATTGTGCGTTCATCGCTATATCGCCAAACACGGATGCGACCATCATGATGTTGTAAACAGAACCTGGATTCATCCGAAAAAATGACGGTTTGCCATTCGTGCACCCAGGTTCGTCGTTGAGTACACCATCGCAGGCGCTCCTGTCTGATGCAGCGTCAAGGGTAATCGCAACCATGGTCGCCAAGCTGACGGTCCATGCTGCTGCAGACGTCGTCGAACTGTTCGTTTAGGTGGTTCTGGTCTTTCAAACGTCCCCATCTGTTGACTCAGGGATCGAGACGTGGCTGCACGATTCGTTACAGCTATGCGGATAAGATGCCTGTCATCTCGACTGCTAGTGATACGAGGCCGTTGGGACCCAACACGGCGTTCCGTATTACCCTCCAGAACCCACCGATTCCATATTCTGCTAACAGTCATTGTATCTCGACCAACTCGAGCAGCAGTGTCGCGATACGATATACCGCAATCGCGATAGGCTACAATCCGACCTATATCAAAGCCGGAAAGGTGATGGTACGCATTTCTGCTCCTTACACGAGGCATCACATCAACGTTTCACCAGGCAACGCCGGTCATCGGCTGTTTGTATATGAGAAATCGGTTGGAAACTTTCCTCATGTCAGCACGTTGTAGGTGTCGCCACAGGCGCACCTTGTGTGAATGCTCTGAAAAGCTAATCATTTGCATATGACAGCATCTTCTTCCTGTCAGTTAAATTTCGCGTCAGTAGCACGTCATCTTCGTAGTGTAGCAATTTTAATGGCCAGTAGTGTAGGTTCGGGTGGTTGTAGGCTGCAGTAGTTATTCAGAGATGATGAGCTTTGCACATGGTATTCGAGGGCGGATAGCTGCATCAAACCAATCTTTGGACTGTAGACCACAAAACAACAATAATATTCAACAAAACGTCTTTAACTACTATCTTTGTGTTCCGTACCGTCTTGTTAAGCTCAGCATGCATATTTGAGTTTCTCGTTGAGTGGCCGTAAGGTTGTAACCCCACTAATTAATAATGGCAGTAAACACTGACTGACGACCTGCTGATTGAGGATTGGGAATATACAGGGTGTCACAAAAAGGTACGGCCAAACTTTCAGGAAACATTCTTCACACACAAAGAAAGAAAATATGTTATGTGGACATGTGTCCGGTAACGCTTACTTTCCATGTTAGAGCTCATTTTATTACTTCTCTTCAAATCACATTAATCATGGATTCGAAACAAACAGCAACAGAACTTACCACCATGACTTCAAACACTTTGTTACAGGAAATGTCCTCCTTTAGCGAGGATACATGCATCCACCCTCCGTCGGATGGAATCCCTGATGCGTTGATGCACCCCTGGAGAGTGGCGTATTGTATCACAGCCGTCCACAATACGAGCACGAAGAGTCTCTCCATTTGGTACAGGGGTTGCGTAGACAAGAGCTTTCAAATGCCTCCATAAATGAAAGAGGGTTGAGGTCGGAGAGCGTGGAGGCCATGGAACTGGTCCGCCTCTACCAATCCATCGGTCACCGATTCTATTGTTGAGAAGCTTACGAAAACATGGACTGAAATGTGCAGGAGCTCCATCGTGCATGAACCACATGTTGTGTCGTACTTGTAAATGCACATGTTCTAGCAGCACAGGTAGAGTATCCCGTATGAAATCGTGATAACGTGCTCCATTGAGCATAGGTGGAAGAACATGGGCCCAATCAAGACATCACCAACAATGCCTGCCCAAACGTTCACAGGAAATATGTGCTGATGATTGCACAATTGCGTGCGGATTCTCGTCAGCACACACATGTTGAAAATTCACAATTTGATCACGTTGTAATGAAGCCTCATCCGTAAAGAGAACATTAGCACTGAAATGAGGAATGATATTGTTGGATGAACCATTCGCAGAAGTGTACCCGTGGAGGCCAATCAGCTGCTGATAGTGCCTGCACACGCTGTACATTGTACAGAAACAACTGGTTCTCCCGTAGCTCTCTCCATACAGTGAAGTGGTCAACATTACCTTGTACAGCAGCAACTTCTCTGAAGCTGACCTTAGGGTTATCGTCAACTGCACGAAGAATTGCCTTGTCCATTGCAGGTGTCCTCGTCTTTCTAGGTCTTCCCCAGTCGCGAGTCATAGGCTGGGATGTTCCGTGCTTCCTAAGACGCCGACCAATTACTTCGAACGTCTTCCTGTCGGGACTCCTTCGTTCTGGAAATCTATCTCGATACAAACGTACCGCACGACGGCTGTTGCGCCGTTCTAATCCATACATCAAATGGGCATCTGCCAACTCCGCATTTGTAAACATTGCACTGACTGCAAAACCACGTTCGTGGTTAACACTAACCTGTTGACGCTACGTACTGATGTGCTTGATGCTAGTACTGTAGAGCAATGAGTCTCATGTCAACACAAGCACCGAAGTCAATATTACCTTCCTTCAGTTGGGCCAACTGGCCGTGAATCGAAGAAGTACAGTACATACTGACGAAACTAAAATGAGCTCTAACATGGAAATTAAGCGTTTCCGGACACATGTCCACATAACATCTTTTCTTTACTTGTGTGTGAAGAATGTTTCCTGAAAGTTTGGCCTTACCTTTTTGTAACACCCTGTATAGCTAAGTACAGTATTCTGTTACCCAAATTAACTATGAGCCATCCTCATCCTATTTTATTTAAGTGTTCATCCGCTTGTTTTCAGTTTTCGTAAGTGAACCGTTTCTGTAACATCTGCATAAATTTCTCCTATTCATTTATTGACGTATGTGTTGTACGTTATTTTCGTGTTACTGTAATTAGCGTTTACTCTCATACTTGTTCAATTAAGTTCGTCCATCCTTTGCTGAGGTTCTTCTGGGTCCGAACCTAACGGAATTCTGATATTTTAGAAGCGGAGGTAACCCAAAAGAGATCCTTTTATGTCTATTATTTCTTTATCTTATTTTAAAAATTTCAAGTACTATTCCTAGGCATCAGAAAATAGTTTCGGAGAAATCGAATCCTCCTGCGTATCTCCATTCCAAGTCTTGAACATTTCACTCCCTTGGTGTAACCGAATGAAAACTGTCATCTCTTCATGAAGAGTGAGTCACTAACTATTGCCACCTAGAATAACTCCGAAAATATGATAGCAGCTGAAAAGTTTGTGGTACAAATGTTGTATGGGACAATGGGGGCCATAATATGACATTGGTTTTTTGTTGCTAGGTGCGGTCGCGTCAGAGGTATGAAGGTTAACTTTGTTTTCTAAATGGGATGCTTTCGGTTGGTACTTATTTTATGATAGCTGCTATCGAGACGAATCCAATGATATGTCACAGTAAGGTGTTTGAAGGGTCAACGAAGGTCAAAAAGGTGGCATGAACGTCCATTTACAGGTGTTGGAAGTGATGACTCTTAGTATCAATTCGGTACTGCAATCTTTTTATCATGGATTGCTTATCACTTCGGTACTTATCGAAGAACATGCTCTGATAATTGTCTCTCGTATGTCGTGCAAATAGTAAGTCTTCGCTGAATACATATACATCTAACGTGCCATTGACATGTAAACACCATTCGACGGTTTCGCAATAAAACAGTAATAGGAACGGTTGGACTAGTGTCGTTGAATCATGTGAATGGGAATGATGAATTCCTTCAAAGAACAAGTCGATATGCTTCTCATTTAAGAGGAATGCAACGAAATTCAGTGAGACCGAGAGACTTATAAGCTGAAAGATATCCTCAATATTCCCACCCTACCCGTCTTCTTATTGTGCTTGTGCCTTTGTCACACAGTTTTTTTTTTGGCAGAGTCGGCATGTTTACACGCGGATTTGGCACGGTTAATTTGAAGGGGTAGCTGGATGCCCTTCCTGTCGCCAACCCGTATCCCCCATTATGGAATCAGTGTACCCCAGAGGTGTGCGTCTAGTGTAAATCATGAAATAGTGGGAACATGTTTCAAATGTCTGCGATTCTTGGAACTGAGGCGCGACGTGGGGACCATTCCAGTATTCACCTAATGGGATGTGGATAACCGCCTAAAAACCACATCCAGGCTGGCCGGCACACTGGACCTCATAGTTAACCCCCGGAGGGTTCGATCTGGGGCAGGCGCGCCTGTCCGAGTACAGGAAACAGCGCATTAGCGCTCTCGGCTAACCTGGCGGGTCACGTAGTACATTTAAATACGCGAATGATAAATTGAGAACAACTGGATCTTTAACGAATCGGAAACATATCCGGCAAAGGAAAGTTACCAACGACGAAACGGAAGTTGTCACTGTGGTTCGACATCCTCGTGTTAGTTCGCGTCAAACCGCAAGGGAATCTGGCATGAGCCAGATTAGTGATGTATGTGTTCTGCATCGCCATAAATATCATCCTTACCGTATCAGTCTCCACCAAGAATTCACTGACAGCATTATTTGCGTCGCATTGACTTCTGCCGATGGGCTCAACTTCAGATTCAGAGGGATGACAGATTTATTAATTTGATTTTATTTACTGACGAGATTGCATTTACGAACCATGGAAATGCGTTATTGGGAAACCGAAAATCTATTTTGGCTGCGGCAAGTAGCACACTAAAAACCATGGTCTGTGAATGTATGGTGTGGGATTCTGGAGGACCGAATTACAGGCCCCTATTTCAATCGAAGGAAATCTTAATGGTAGGAAGTACAGCACATTCCTGCAGCAAACATCAGATCTGTTATTGGAAGAATTCCGTTTAGGAACAAGGAACAGAATGTGATATCAACACGATGGGTGTCCAGCACATTTTTTGCTGATGACTAGATATGAGTTGCAAAGACAGTTCCGAAATCGTTAAATTGGACGCGGAAGAGATGTGTCGTGGCCGGCTCGTTCGCAGACTTGACGCCTCTGGATTTTTTCTTGTGGGGATTCGTAAAATATATTGTTTATATAGACGTTCCAACTACACCTGAAGATATCCGAGACAGAACTGTCGGAGCATATGCTTTGATAAGTGGCTATGTGACAAGCAATACCACTCAATCCATGATAAGAAGATTGCAGCACTGCATTCATACTAATGGTCATCACTTCGAACACCTGTAAATGGATGTTCATGCCACCTTTTTGACCTTCGTTGACTTTCAGAGACTTTACTGTTACACATCATTGGATTCGTCTCCAAGGCGCTATCAGAAAATGAGTACCATTTAAAAGAACAAAAACGTCAACTATCAACAAAAAACCAACGTCATATCATGGCCTCAGTTATCCCATGAAACTTTTATCCCACAAACTTTTCAGCTTGGTGGCAACAGTTAGGGACTCAACCTGTATATACACTCATCAGAAAAAGTTTTGCATCAACCCGGTTCCCAGAGCACCTGAGGATATACGTTGACTGTGGACATTCTACCACAGACACAGTCCCTTTGACTGTTCAGAGATGTCACGAAACCCGCCCAAAGAAGTAAACAACCATGCATGAGCAGCGCCTATTAGGAGGAGGGGATCCGACAGCCCGTCAGTTCCAGTCATTCCCCCAAGAATGTGGCACACAGCTCTTGTTGTCTGTAGTTTCACCATGCCTAGATGGTCAATAACGCGCTTAGATCGCTTCCGCATTGTTACTTTGTGCCAGGTTCAAATAGTTCCTGCGACCGTTCCAGCATCGAGGTCCAGACTGGAGCGCCTAGAACCGCTCGGCCACCCCGGCCGGCTTTGTTGCCAGGAAGGGCTCTCAACAGGGGAAGTGTCCAGGCGCCTCGGAGTGAATCAAAGCGATCTCGTTCGGTCATGAAGGAGATACAGAGATACAGGAACTGCCGATGACATGACTCGCTCAGCCCTGCACTGGATGACCGCTACCTACGGGTTATGGCTCGATGGACTCCTGACAGCCAGGCCACCATGTTGAATAATGCTCTTCGTGCTGCCACAGCTCTAACTGTGCACAATAGGGTGCATGATGCACAACTTCACTCCCGACGTCTACGGCGAGGTCCATCTTTGCAACCACGACAAGACAGTGCGGTACAGATGGGCCCAAGAACATGCCGAATGGACCGCTCAGGATTGGCATCACATTCTCTTCATCGATGAGTGTCGCATATGTCTTCAACCAGACAATCGTCGGAGACGTGTCTGGAGGCAAACCGGTCAGGCACAACGCCTTAGACACCCTGTCCACCGAGTGTAGCAAGGTGGAGGTTCCCTTCTGTTTTGGAGTGTCATTATGTGGGGCCGACGTACTCCGTTGGTGTTCATGGAAGGCACCGTAAAGGCTGTACGATACGTGAATGCCATCCTCCGACCGATAGTGCAACCATATCGGCGGCACATTAGCGAGGCATTCATCTTCATGGACGACAATTCGCGCCCACATCGTGCACATCTTGTGCATGACTATCTTCAGGATAACAACATCGCTCGACTAGAGTGGCCAGCGTGTTCTCCAGACATGAAACCTATCTAACATGCCTGGGATAGATTGTAAAGTGCTGTTTATGAACGAAGTGGCTAAGCAACCACTCTGAGGGATGTACGCCGAATCGCCGTTGAGGAGTGGGACAATCTGGACCAACAGTGCCTTCATGAACTTGTGGATAGTGTGCCACGACGAATACAGGCATGCAGTCATGCATCAATGCAAGAGGACGTGCTACTGGATATTAGAAGTACCGATGTGTACAGCAATCTGGACCACAAACTCGGAAGGTCTCGCTGTATGGTGCTACAACATGCAATGTGTGGCTTTCATGAGCAATAAAAGGGTCGGAAATGATGTTTATGTTGACCTCTATTCAAATTTTCTGCACAGGTTACAGAACTCTCGGAACCGTGGTGATGCAAACCTTTTTTTGATATGTGTATTTTTCCATAAACCGAAGAAGGAAGGTGCTGTTCCTTTGTTCTCAAGTGCTGTTGGCACGGGTTTTACTGATACGAACGCTTTCTTGTAGTTTGTAAACTCTAGAAAAATGGTAGCTCATATTCATAACTTCTTTAGCAACCTGCAGATGTTACTAGTCTCTCCGTGTTTAGAAAGTGATGTTGCTGCTCAAATGTACACTGAATTAACGAAAAGCCGCCCCAGTTGCTAATACGTTCTTTATCGTTGCTCGTGATCAGTTTGAGCTTTTATATTTCCAAGTGTATCTGAGCTGCGCTGTGTGCCGTTAGCGTAAGTTAATTTAAGTTAGATTAAGTAGTGTGTAAGCCTAGGGACCGATGACCTCAGCAGTTCGTTCCCATAGGAATTTACCACAAATTCTAAATTTTCCAAGTGTACATGAAAACAAGGCTAAATGATTTTAACTACCCCGCTTTTACATTAGTAATGATCTGATGAACGGCTGTCAACGAACATATTAGGGAATAAATATTGTTGGGGTTGGGTTGTTTTGGGGGGAAGAGACCAAACAGCGAGGTCATCGGTCTCATCGGATCAGGGAAGGAAGTCGGTCGTGCCCTTTGAAAGGAACCATCCCAGCATTTGCCTGGAGCTATTTAGGGAAATCACGGAAAACCTAAATCAGGATAGCCGGACGCGGGATTGAACCGTCGTCCTCCCGAATGCGAGTCCAGGGTGCTACCACTAATAAATATTGTCCAATGCATTAATTCATTATCAAAATTTTAATTTTTATTTGTCATGTAATTATTTCTGGAAAATGTTTTATGTGGCCTATTATGTAACTTTTTCATTTGAATTTTTTAAAAGCGCATTTTTTTAAATTTGTCAGTAAGAAAATCAGTTGTCTGCAAATTCACATTAAAAAGTAAAAGTATTTATTTGCCAAAATTATGGGTTTTTTATTCTAATTAATTAAAGAAAAGGAATGCTAAGTATTTTACAGAAAATCTTATTATTTGTCTGTCATTTCTATGAAATAATAAGAGAGAAATGAAGTTATGGCAACAGCAAGAAATTAAAAACTTAACAATTCATTCAGGGTTTGCAATGAAAATAGAAAATAGCTCATCCACTGCCTGTGTCTACATAATATTCCTTTATCTGTTTGAATCCATTGGAAAAATGCAGGTTAACACGTTCCCCGACCTAAGTTTTCACCCTTTAGCAGAAATTTAAAGAAAAGTAGAAATAGTAGTAAAGTACTGGCGAACTGTTTTGTAGTGTTCAGCACCTTATTACTTGTCGAGAAAAACAGTGAGTTGTGGATGGAGTAAGTTTTCTTTTATTTAACTATTTTATTTGATATTTTTAGTGTATGTATCTGGCGGTTATTCTGGCGCTTTTAACATACTTGAACTGGAGATGGAAAAAACCCGTACAGCCTAAAAACTGTTGATTCAGCAGTAACAGCCATCCCTCTGTTGCGTGCCGGCTTCCGCTGCAAAGTTGCCAAGAGTCCTTCCCTTTGCAGGCTTCCGTCTGATAGTTCGAAGGTCGAACCCATGTCCTCCTAGTTACTGAACCGAGGGACGCTCTCCAACACTTGTCTCAGCTGGGTGAACCACGGCCACTCCATCAGCAGCGTACCAATAACATAAAACCGCTACATATGAAAGCACTGCCGAGTTAGGCCGGCTTCTGATAATGATGACTACATTCCATTATCCTCGTTTTGCTCTTGCTGTCTAAGTAGGCTGTTTATGCGTTTGTATGTTGGTAGCGCTATGTAGCGCTCTGTATTAAACCTCTGACAGCGCTGTGGCAGTCTGTAAGAGACACTCTGTGGCTGGTCGGACTTGCAGTTGGAGATGAACAGCCAGCAGTGGTGGAAGTTGGATGTGAATAGTCAGCAGTGATGGAGGTCAGAGATTAATAATTACCAGTGTTGGAGGTTTGCAGTATTAGTGCGAGTGGACCATCTGGACGTATCCGACTTTGAGACTGTAGACTACTCATGATTAAGTAATTTATGGAACTGGATGACATTCACGATTATGTAACTTTTGAACTGGTTATCACATTATTAAGGTAAAAAATATATACTGCGTGCTTTGAAACAAAATCTTTCCTTTGCAAACCACATGCGTTTTACTAGTTTGAGCCTACAGTAGTTAGAATCTTTTATTTAGCTGGCTGTATTGGAGCTTGCTGTATTGCGGTAGTTTGGGTAATGAAGATTTGTGTGAGGTAAGTGACTTATTTAATGTATAGGTAATTGTTAAGATATCTTCTTAGTCAGGGCCATTCTTTTGCATTAATTATTTGAAATCAGGTTATCATTTTTGAGCAGTCAGATTGCGTTGCGCTAGGATATTGTGGGTCAGTGCTGAGATGATCAAGAATAGCAAAGAGACAGTATAGTCAATTTCACTCAGGAAAATAAGCAGAAAATGTAAACAAACAAGTTACAGTTGATGTTTTTCTTGTATCCTCCTTTCAAGACACTGTTCTTTCAACTGCTCTTCCAGATCCTTTTCTGTCTCTGACAGAATTACTATGTCATCGGCAAACCTCTAAGTATTTATTCATCTCCATGGATTTTAACTCCCACTCCAAATTTTTCTTTTATTGCATTTACTGCTTTCTTAATGTACACTAATGGCCGTTAAAATTTCTACACCACGAAGGTGACGTGCTACAGACGCGAAATTTAATCGACAGGAAGAAGATTATGTGATGTACAAATGATTAGCATTTCAGAGCATTCACACAACGTTGGCACCGGTGGCGACACCTATAGCGTGCTGACATGAGGAAACTTTACAACCGATTGCCTGGAGAAACGAAGTTGTGATACCTCGTGTAAGGAGCAGAAATCCGTACCATCACGTTTCCGACTTTGATGAAGGTCGAATTGTAGCCTATCGCGATTGCGGTTTATCGTATCGTGACATTGCTGTTCGCGTTGGTCAAGATACAATGAATGCTAGCAGAATATGGAATCGGTGGCTTCAGGAGGGTAATACGGAACGCCGTGCTGGATCCCAAAGGCCTCGTATCCCTAGTAGTCGAGATGACAGGCATCTCATCCGCATGGCTGTACCGGACCGTGAAGCCACATCTAGATCCCTGATTCAACAGATGGGGGCGTTTGCAAGACAACAACAGTTTATACAAACAGTTCGACGACGTTTGCAGCAGCATGGACTATCAGCTCGGAGAAAATGGCTGCGGTCACCCTTGACGCTGCATCACTGACAGGAGCGCCTGCGATGGTGTGCTCAACGACGAACCTGGGTGCACGAATGGCAAAACGTAATTCTTTCGGATGAATCCAGGTTATGTTTACAGCATCATGAAGGTCGCATCCGTGTTTGGCGACATCGCGGTGAACGCACATTGGAAGCGTGTATTCGTCATCGCCCTACTGGTGTATCACCCGGCGTGTTGGTACGGGGTGCGATTGGTTACACGTCTCGGTCACCTCTTGTTTGCATTGACGGCACTCTGAACAGTGGACGTTAAATTTCAGATGTGTTACAACCCGTGGCTCTACCCTTCATTCGATACCTGCGAAGCCCTACATTTCAGCAGGATAATGCACAACCACATGTTGCAAGTCCTGTACGGACCTTTCTGGATACAGAAAATGTTCGACTGCTGCCCTGGCCAACACATTCTCCTGATCTCTCACCAATTGAAAACGTTTGGTCAATAGTGGCCGAGCAACTGGCTCGTCACGATACGGCAGTCACTACTCTTGATGAACTGTGGCATCGTGTTGAAGCTGCATGGGCAGCTATACATGTACACGCCATCCAAGCTCTGTTTGACTCAATGCCCAGGTGTATCAAGGCCTTTATTACGGCCAGACGTGGTTGTTCTGGGTACTGATTTCTCAGGATCTCTGCAACCAAAGTGCGTGAAAATGTATTCACGTGTTAGTTCTACTATAATATATTTGCCCAGTGCATACCCGTTTATCATTTGCATTTCTTCAGTGTGCAGAAATTTTAATGGTTAGTAGTGTACATATTGAATAACATTCGGAATGAACTACAACCGTGTCCCACTCGCTTCCCAACCACTGCTTCCCTGTTATGCCCCTCGACTCTTATAACACCCATCTCTACAAAATGCAAATAGTCTTTTACTCCCTGTACATCATCCCTGCCACCTTCAAAATTTGAAAGAAAGTATTCTAGTCAATATTGTCAAAAACGTTCCCTAACTCTACAAATTCTAGAAATCTAAGTTGGCCTTTCCTGAATCTACCGTCTAAGATAAGTCGTAGGGTCAGTATTGCCTCATGTGTTCCAACATTTCTTCCCTGAGGTCGGCTGTTACCAATTTTTCCATTCTTCAGTAAGGAATTAGTTTAAGTATTTTACAGCTGTGACTTATTAAACTGTTATTCGGTAATTTTCACACCTGTCAACAGCCACTCTCTTTGGGATTGGAATTATTATATTCTTCTTGACGTCTGAGGGTATTTCGCCTGTCTTATATTTCTCACCAGATGGTAGAGTTTTGTCAGGACTGGCTCTCCCAACGCTATCAGTAGTTCTGATGTACTGTTGTCTACTCACAGGGCCTTGTTTCGACTTAGGTCTTTCAGCGCATTATCAAGTTCTTCACGCAGTATCGTATCTCCCATTTCATCTTCGTTATGTCCTCTCCCATTCTCACAAAAATTGCCCTCAAGTACAATGCCCTTGTATAGACCGTCTATACAGGGTGGTCTATAGATAGTGACCGCGCCAAATATCTCACGGAATATGCACCAAACGAAAAAACTACGAAGACCGAAACTCGTCTAGCTTGAATGGGGAACCCACATGGCGCTATGGTTGGCCCGCTAGATGCCGCTGCCATAGGTCAAACGGATATCAACTCCGTTTTTTTAAAAATACGAACCCACATTTTTATTACATATTCGTGTAGTACGTAAAGAAATTTGAATGTTTTAGTTGGGCCACTTTTTTCTCTTTGTGATAGATTGCGCTGTAAATATCAAAAACGTATAAATACGTGGTATCACATAACATTCCGCCAGTGCGAACGGCATTTGCTTCGTGATACATTACCCGTGTTAAAATTGGCAGTTTAAAAATGCGGAAAAGGTCGATATCGTGTTGATGTATGGCTATTGTGATCAAAATGGCCAACGGGCGTGTGCTATGTATGCTGCTCGGTATCCTGGACGGCATAATGGAAGTATCCGGACCGTTCGCCGGATAGTTACGTTATTTAAGGAAACAGGAAGTGTTCAGCCACATGTGAATCGTCAACCACGATCTGCAACGAATGATGATGCCGAAGTAGGTGTTTTAGCTGCTGTCGCGGTTAATCCGCACATCAGTAGCAGACAAATTGCGCGGGAATCGGAATCTCAAAAACATCGGTGTTGAGAATGCTACATCAACATCGATTGCACCCGTACTATATCTCTATGCACTAGGAATTGCATGGCGACGACTTTGAACGTAGTGTTCAGCTTTGCCACTGGGCACAAGAGAAATTACGGGACGATGACAGTTTTTTGCACGCGTTAAAGCGTCATTCACGAACAGTGGTAACGTAAACCGGCATAAATTGCACTATTGTGCAACGGAAAATCCACGATGGCTACGACAAGTGGAACATCAGCAACCTTGGTGGGTTGATGTATGGCGCGGCATTATGGGAGGAAGGATAATTGGCCCCCCATTTTATCGATGGCAATCTAAATGGTGCAATGTATGCTGATTTACTACGTAATGTTCTACCGATGTTGCTACAAGATGTTTCACTGCATGACAGAATGGCAATGTACTTCCAACATGATGGATGTCCTGCATATAGCTGGCGTGCGGCTGTAGCGGTATTGAATAGCATATTTCATGACAGGTTGGTTGGTCGCTGAAGCACCGTACATTCAGTGTCTCTTCTATTATCCAAGGGTTTGTATTAGCCCTCGTCTGTTTACCTACTTGATCCTCTGCTGCCTTTACTATTTCATCTCTCAAAGTTACCCATTCTTCTTTTACTGTATTTCTTACCCCCTTACTTGTCAAACGTTCCCTAATGCTCTCTCTGAAACTCTCTACAACATCTGGTTCGCTCAGTTTCTCCAGGTCGCATCTAGCTTAAATTCCCACGTTTTTGGAGTTTCTCCAGTTTTAATCTACAACTCATATCCAATATATTCTGGTCAGAGTCCACATATGCCCCTGGAATGTTTTACACTTTAAAACCTGGTTGTTAAATCTCTGTATTTTCATTATACAATCTATCTGACACCTTCCATTGTCTCCATACGTTTACCACGTGATTTCTTTCATTGTTCTTAAACCAAATGTTAGCTGTGATTAAGTTACGCTCTGTTCAAAATTCTACCAGGCGGCTTTCTCTTTCATTCCTCACCCCCATTCCATATTCACCTACTACTTTTCCTACTCTTTCTTTTCCTACTATCGAATTACAGTCCCTCATGACTATTAAATTTTCGTCTTCTTTCACTATCTGAATAATTTCTTTTATCTCACCATACATTTCTTCAATCTCTTCATTATCTGCGTAGCTGGATGGCATCTAAACTTGTACTACTGTGGTAGGTGTGGGCTTCGTGTCTATCTTGGCTACAATAATGCGTTCACTATCCTGTTGGTAGTAGCTAACCCGAGCTCCTGTTTTTTTTTTTAATCGTTATTAAACCTACTCCTACATTACCCCTGTTTGATTTTGTATTGATAACCCTGTAGCTACCTGACCAGAAGTGTTGTTCCTCCTGCCACCGAATTTCATAAATTCCACTATAGCTAGCTTTAACTTATCCATATCCCTTTCCATATTTTCTAGCCTACCTCCTCGATTAAGCGATCTGACATTCCACGCTCCGTTCCATAGAACGCAAGTTTTCTTTCTCGTGATAATGACGTCCTCCTGAGTAGTCCTCGCCTGGAGATCCGAATGGGGGACTATTTTACCACCGGAATATTTTACCCAAGAGGACGCCATCATCATTTAACCATACAGTAAAACTGCATGGCCTCTGTAATAATTACGTCTGTTGTTTCCCCTTTCTTTCAGCCGTTCCCTGTATTTGCCTGACCAAAAGTCTTGTTCCTCTTGCCACCGAACTTCACTAATTCCCACTATATCTAACTTTAACCTATCCATTTCCCTTTTTAAATTTTCTAACCTACCTGCCCGATTAAGGGATCTGACGTTCCACGCTCCGACCCGTAGAACGCCAGTTTTCTTTCTCCTGATAATGACATCCTCTTGAGTAGTCCCCGCCCGGAGATCCGAATGGGGGACTATTTTACCTCCGGAATATTTTACCCAAGAGGATGCCATCATCATTTAACCATACAGTAGAGCTGCATGCCCTCGGGAAAAATTACGGACGTAGTTTCCCCTTGCTTTCAGCCGTTCGCAGTACCAGCACAGCAAGGCCGTTTTGGTTAGTGTTACTAGACCAGATCAGTCAATCACCCAGACTGTTGCCCCTGCAACTACTGAAAAGGCTGCTGCCCCTCTTCAGGAACCACACATTTGTCTGGCCTCTCAACGTACACCCTTCCATTGTAGTTGCACCTATGGCGCGGCTATCTGTATCGCTGAGGTATGCAAACTTCCCTACCAGCAGCAAGGTCCATGGTTCATGGTGGATGGTCATAGCAGCAAATATTTTTCCTGTCATAATAGTTAACCAAAGACTTTCAATTGAGCGCTGCCAAACATTGAACTTACGACCTCGCACTCAAGGGGTTCCTTGTCAGTAGCAATTTTTTCAAGTTTCATGTGAAACTTCAGGACGTTTCATTGCTCTATTATAACACTTATCATTTTCATGGCAAAACAAAGTAACAGCTAGCACACAAACGAAGGCCACTGATTCGTCTGCTGGCATCAGAGACGCCGCGTTCGACTGAGAATGGTTAGCGCTTCCCAGCTATCAGTCATTCATCTAGGTCGCAGGCGTACTTACTTACTTTATAACAGCAATAGCTGTGAACACTTTTCATCTTCGCTACTTTGGAACGTAATTCTTCTAATGGAAAAAAAAAAATGCTCATAACTTTTAAGTTATGGCCGGCCGCTGTGGCTGAGCGGTTCTAGGCGCTTCAGTCTGGAACCGCGCTGTTGCTACGGTCGCAGGTTCAAATCGTGCTTTGGGCATGGATGTGTGTGGTATCCTTAGGTTACTTAGGTTTAAGTAGTTCTAAGTCTAGGGGCCCGATGACCTTCGATGTTAAGTCCCATACTGCTTAGAGATATTTGAACCATTTTTTAAGGTATGCATCTTAGAGCCCATGTATACTGGACTTTATTTCTTATTTTGGTCGACACTGACATTTCTCAAAATATGGAAAGAAGAGAGCTTGCAGTAGAAGAGATTTGTTTCACAGTATCGAAGCTGAAAAGCTGCTCCTAGCTCTTAAGGTATGCATTTTCAATCCTATATTTGCTGTGATTTTTCTGCTTCCAGTATTGTGTACTTTCAACTGTGTGCGTTTACGCCATTAATTATGATACACCTTGTTTATACAATATGTCGGTGTATAAAGCTATATATACGTATATACAGGGTGTTCATTTTGATTGATGGTACTGAAATATCTCGATACCTACACATCAGATGAAAAAAATTATATTGTAAATTACGATTCTACGGTAAACCCTACATACGTTGTGTTTGAAACATTTTCTTCGTTTCGCCACACATGGCGCTGTAATCGAAGGAATAGAAATGGACACTCAGCTGTAATTTACGACATGCTTCTTAGTGGCCGTTGAATATCCAATGGCATGTGGAACACGAATTCATGGTGCGAGGATAGGACAAGCAAGTATTCTTTAACTTTTAATTATAAATGTGGTATCAACGTTCGATACCACACTTGTTAAGGGTTGCAGTTCTCGACCGCGGTCGTACTAGCATCACTAGACCCGCGAGTCGAGACTAGCGCCGCTGCTCGGCTTGCGACAAGTCTCTAGCGTTCGCTCGGCCACTCTTTCTCGGGACGTCAAGTCGTATAGCCTTCAGCTGATAGGAAGCAACCTCTAACAAGGCGCTTAGTTAAAGTATTGTCTATGTAATGCCTCTATAGCTCTCTGTTTGTAATTACATTCATTCTGTCTATGAAGACTCCTGTACCACAAGTTGAGTACAATATACACTACTGGCCATTAAAATTGCTACACCAATAAGAAATGCAGATGATAAACGGGTATTCATTGGACAAATATATTATATTAGAACTGACATGTGATTACATTTTCACGCCATTTGGGGGCATAGATCTTGAGAAATCAGTACCCAGAACAACAACCTCTGGCCGTGATAGCGGCCTTGATACGCCTGGTCATTTAGTCGAACAGAGCTTGGATGGCGTGTACAGGTACTGCTGCCCATGCAGCTTCAACACGATACCACAGTTCAAGAGTAGTGACTGGCATATGTGACGAGCCAGTTGCTCGTCCACCATTGACCAGACGTTTTCAATTGGTGAGAGATCTGGAGAATATGCTGGCCAGGGCAACAGTCCAACATTTTCTGAATCCAGAAAGGCACGTACAGGACCAGCAACATGCGGTCGTGCATTATCCTGCTGAAATTTAAGGTTTCGTAGGAATCGAATGAAGGATAGAGCCATGGGTCGTAACGCATTTGAAATGTAACGTCGAGTGTTAAAAGTGCCGTCAGTGCGAACAAGAGGTGACCGAGACGTGCAACCAATGGCACCCTATACCGTCACGGTGGGTGATACGCCAGTATGGCGATGACAAATGCATGCTTCCAATGTGCGTTCACCGCGATGTCGCCAAACACGGATGCGACCATCAGATGGTTCAAATGGCTCTGAACACTATGGGACTTAACATCTGAGGTCATCAGTCCCCTAGAACTTAGAACTACTGAAACATAACTAACCTAAGGACATCACACACATCCATGTCCCAGGCAGGATTTGAACGTGCGACCGTGGCGGTCGCGCGGTTCCACACTGAAGCGCTTAGAACCGCTCGGCCACACAGGCCGCCATGCGACCATCATGTTGTTGTAAACAGAACCTGGATTCATCAGAAAAAAAGACGTTTTGCCATTCGTGCACCCAGGTTCGTCGTTGAGTACACCGTCGCAACCGCTCCTGTCTGATGCAGCGTCAAGGGTAACCACAGCCATTGTCTCCCAGCTGCTGCAAACGTCGTCGAACTGTTCGTGCAGTTGTTGTTGTCTTGCAAACGTCCCCATCTGTTGACTCAGGGATCGAGATGTAGATGTACGATCCGTTACACCCATGCGGGTAAGGTGCCTGTCATCTTGACTGCTAGTGATACGAGGCCGTTGGTGTTCCGTATTACCCTCCTGAACCCACCGATTCCATATTCTCTGTACAGTCATTGGATCTCGACCAACTCGAGCACCAATGTCGCTATATGATAAACCGCAATCACGACAGGATACAATCCGACCTTTATCAAACTCGGAAACGTGATGGTACGCATTTCTCCTCGTTACAAGAGGCATCACAACAATGTTTCACCAGGCAACACCTGTCAACTGCTGTTTGTGTATGAGAAATCGGTTGGAAACTTTCCTCATGTCAGCACGTTGTAAGTGTCGCCACTGGCGCCAACTTTGTGTGAACACTCTGAAAAGCTAATCATTTACGTATCACATAATCTTCTTCCTGTCGGTTAAATTTAGCGTCTGTAGCACGTCATCTTCGTGGTGTAGCAATTTTAGTGGCCAGCACTGTATTATTTTTTTACCGACGACTTTAATTATTTTAGTCGTTGCAGACCCAGACAATGGTGCCAGCTCCTTATCGACTTCCTGACAAACCTGCTGTATATGCAAAGAAGAGATTTGTATGCTTCTATTTAGCATTGGCCACCAGTCATTAATATTGGCGACGGTTCGTTCGTTGTCATCGTAACAGGAAATCCCTTTCACAACGTTGTTTTCATCAGACATATCGAATAGGGGACTACTCGGCTCGCCACCGTGGCAGTGTAGCGAACTACGACGTAGCATAACAGGCAGTACGCTGCTACGTAAGCTCACGTATCATGCAGACGTGGAAGAGAATGCGACTCTAAACATTACGATAACTCTGCAATGTTTATTGCCTGCACACCTACCTATCATTTGTAGACTAGACGTGCAAGTGGACGATGGGTGCAGCAAACACAGAAGAAAAAACTGAAATGATCCTGATTTACAGATAATGTTGGAGAAATGTTGAGGCTACTGTTGCCACGTATTCCGAGCGTTTTCGAGAGAAAACTCGGTTTCATTCGTTCTTTTACAAGATTGTTGACGCCTTTATGTCTGATGGAGTACAGACCAGGAAATGGAAAAGAAATAAACGTGTTACTGGAGAAGCTAACGAAATAGTTGTACCAGCGATAGTGTACCACAACCCACGGGTAAGCTCCCGAGAGACCATTATAGCCCGCGGCAGCAATACATCGATGTTAGTATCATCCATGCCACGTGTCACTGCAAGAACTTCATGGCACAGATTTCCATAACCGAGTAGTGTTTTGTAAATGGGCACGTCAACAAATGCAAAAGACCCGAACGTCCATTGCCATTTTCCGATATGCGTACACACAAACCATGATAGCGTTAACAGACATAACATGCGTTACTGGAGTGCAGATAGTCGCCCCTGGTTACGGCAAGCTGACCAACGTCCTTGGTCGGTTAACGTATGACATTATGGAGAACAAACTCATTCGTATTTTGTCGACGGCACGTTGAATATACACAAATATCGAACGTTTATGGAATTACCAATATTACTGCAAGATGTTGGCCTGGACGCTCGGCAGCGTATGTGGTTGGAGCACGACGGTTCTTAGCGTATTACACAATTGAAGAGCGGGGAGGTATTAGACCGTTTACACTGGTCGCTGGATTGGCATGGCTGGCCCTATTAAGTGGCCAACTACGTCGCCGGATTTGACGTCGCAGGTTTTTTTTTCTGTGGGGATATTTAAAAGATAAGATGTACTAGAAAGTACCAACAGGCCGTGAAGACTTGGTCGATAGCATCAGAAACGCCTGATTTTCGCAAATATGCTTCTGTCGTCACTGTCATTTGGAAAGCGGATCACTAAGTGTATTAAAGCTGGCGGTACTACCTTGAACACTAACTCCAATCAGGGAAGTAGAGCAGCGTTCGCCTCGAGCCACGGCCTCAATGGCGCGTCATGTATCCCCTGTTCGATATTTCGGAGGGATAAAACTTTGCGAATGGGGTTTCCAATGAGCAGCTATGAAATACTGTCCTGTCCTAACCTCGCAGCATGGAGGTGGAGTCTCACGTGCTATTGGATATTCAAGGGCCATTGAGTAGCAAAACGTAAATTACGATTGTGTACCCATTACTATTCCTGCGATTATAGCGCCATCTGTGGCGAAACGAAGGAAATGTTTCAGATAAAGCATACGTAGAGTTCATCATAGAATCATTATCTGCAATAAAGGAAACAGTGGTTCCCGTTGAAGATTTCGAAGTTTCTCCCCTCCACTCACGCACGAGGCGGGATGGGGTTCGAGTATCCCCCTCTGATCAGCATGTATGGGTGTTGAAGGGTAGGTTGTGCTACGCCCACAAATTAAAGCAGACTGTCATGGACGGTGTCGCCAAATGTGTTCCTTGTTTTCCCTCAACCGAACAAAATTTGACATGGGACAGTAGTCAAAGCATGAGCACTCTCGTGAGCATCTATGAGAACAAACATAAATTGTGTCTGGCGGGTAGCTTGAATCTGCACGCGCAACGACCTGATTGGCTAATTTCAGTGCTAGTCGGAAGCCGTGCAACGTATCGAAATTGTTTCTCAACTGCTGTTCCTCAGCACAACCTACCCTGCAACACCATTACAGGCTGTTTTTAACGGCCTTATGTACATAGGTATTGAAGGAAGAAGTACCCTGCGTAACAAGCTGAACATTAAAACGTAGCAAGAAGGGAGTGATCTATGTGAGTTGCCAGTTCGAATACTGAAGAGTATGTTCAAATAATGATTAATAATGGCACTTAGAGTATTGTGCAGATAGTTATTGTACATAAACATACATATTGGTAGGTATTGTTATTGCCCGTTTTTTTATGAACTAGGTTTACCTGACCAAGCAGTTCTACGAAACACAACATGTGGTGCCAGTGGACAGCACGACTGTTCAACGGTACGTTGTTTACAGTTTTGTCCACTTGTAGTTCCGTTTGTAGGTAGGGCACGCCACGAAAAAAAGGTAGTACACGCACCGAAAGTAATTGAAAAAGACTCCAGTACATGCCTGATTACTTGTGATTCACGGGTAAAACTATAATTTGCACCAAGATGTCGATAGGGCTCGCCAAACGTAAAAAAAAAAATCGAAGATTTACATTAGCAGAGTTGTCCAGGCCATATACCGGCATCAAGATACAGTCAGCTATTATGATCGTCCTCACTCGGGAGCACCCAAGAATACATCAGACGCCAGGAGAAGTATTTGGTAGTGTGTGTGTGTGTGTGTGTGTGTGTGTGTGTATTGAACTGGGGACCTAGAAACGACGAAGAGGCTTAGATCCACTGTAACACTCAGTGATTCACAACAGCCTACAGCAGTCCACTCTCTCCACCGCCACCCCACAGCTAACCCAGGGCTATTGTGCGATTCGGCCCCAAGAGCGCCCCCCCCCCCCCCCCCCTACGAGGGGGTAGATGGAGACAGTGTTTGCGCACCAAGCGCAGACATACTGAAACTAAGGCGGAATAAGAGGAACCAGTGCGTACTCGCTGAGGCAGACGGAACACCGCCTTAAAAACCATTCAAAGGCTGGCCAGCACAACGGACCTCGACACTAATCCACCGGGCGGATTCTTGCTGCGAACGCCTTCCCGCTTGGAAAGCGACGCGTTAGAACCGCGCGGCTAGACGGGCGCACTATTTGGTACTGACTAGTAAGAGTAACAGATTACAAACTACCCATGAATTGACTGCTGAGCTGAACACAAACAGTGAATGCGCCTGGCAGAAAACGAACTTCAGCAAGGAAACCATTGTTCCGTCCTGGTTAACAAGAAGAAACAGTGGGCTCTGACACAGGAGTGACAAAGCAGTGATCTGGAAAGAGTCTTATTCAATGATGAATCGAAGTTCGAAATATTTGGAAGTAACGCCATCATTTTGCACTCTATTTACCCCATGAACGCTTGAAACGTCAATTCCTTATTCCAATTTTTGAATCATGTAGGAGGTCGGTGATGGTACGGGGATCTTTTGGAGGGATTAAAGTCGTAGATTTGGTGAAAATAGATGGAAAAATGAACCAGAAGCCCTATCATACCATACTTTAGCGAAATGTCAAGACGTCTGGTGTGCATCTGAGTGGGAAAGGGCTTCTCTTCGAGCAAGACAACGATCCGAAAAATACTTCCTTCTTGCGACAGAACTATGTAAAGTCTCCAGGGGTTTAAAAAATTTTGAGAAACGTGTAACAGCCTTCCCAGCCGACTGTTTGCAACCCAGGTGATCGTGATGACTGGGTGTTGTGTGCTGTCCTTAGGTTAGTTAGGTTTAAGTAGTTCTGAGTTCTAGGGGACTGATGGCCATAGATGTTAAGTCCCATGGTGCTCAGAGCCATTTGAACCAATTTTGTAACCCAGGTGAGCTTTTATGGGATGAGTTGGACAGGAGGATCCGAAAACGAGGAATCAAGAGTGAGACACATTCGAGGGAGGACCTGCAGCAAGAATAGAGACTAATTCCAATTTAAGGCCTGCGAAAGTGGCACCTCGCATGCCGAGACAGTGAATCTGGCTGTTTTCAGGAATCTAAAATGTAATAGTTGGATTTACGTATGTATCGTCTGATCACGTATTTGCTTAGCGTCGTAGCGCGTGGACTGCCACGTGTGTACGCTGCCCCCCGCTCTGCCTTCAACAGCCCGCCGCTGTGTTTACGCCGCGCCTGTCGGCACCGCAGCACGCTGTCAGCGAGGTTCGTGTTTCTGCCCGCGGCCGGCCCGGGGTCGCCTCGCCGACAGATGTCGCGCCACGTGTGCCGTAAACAGTGTCGCGGGACGAGCGATGTGACAGCGGCTCTGAGAGACGTGTTTACCACAAGTCGCCCGGGGAAGGAATTCTGAAGAAAACAACGGAAACTTGGAGCAGGGGACGAGGGGAGGAAGGAAGCGCTGATTCTCACATCCCGTCAACGTCGAGACCATTAGGGACGGAACAGTGTCCCTTGACAACCATACATTATTTATACATCCATTTATTTATTCATTTTAGCTAACTCTTGATTTCAGTAAAGGACCTTTAGATACCCAATTACATTCAGACCAGTCATTATTATTATTATTATTTGTTCTGAATGCTTTACTAAGCTTACAGTATCTACCACTCGATGTATGTCAGTAAAGTAAGCACCGTTTTGGAGAAAAACAAAGGCGTAAAAACAGTTTTCAAATCTTAGTGTAATCTTATAAGAAATGACATTTCTGAAACTATTTTTCTACATAGTTGCCACCATTGTTCAGATATTTGTGGTGTCGGTAAACGAACTTCTAAGAAAGATTGAGGCGCCGTCACTGTCAAAGCGCCATCCTCCAAAATCAGGCGACAACACTACACATTCAAGATGTAGTGCAGTCGGAGCTGTACACCAGGTGATGGAACTGCTCCAAACTGAAATTTAATTGCTGAATAAGGTTTTGATAGGAACAAAAATGAAATAAAATGATCGTACGGCATTGTTGGCCAGGAGACCCGATGCTGGGTGTTCGGCCGCCAAAATTGCAAGTCCTTTTTAGCTGACGCCACTCCGACGACTTACGAGTCAATGATGATGAAATGATGATGAAAGACACACAACACCCAATTATCATGAGGGAGAGAAAAATCTCTGACCCCCGCTGGGAATCGAACCCGGTACCCCTTGTGCGTGATGCGAGAACCCTACCGCATGTGCATGACCTGCGGACGTTTTGTTAGGAACTTCGTCAAGACACTACACAGTGCCCTGAGTGAGTATTCCACGGCTTTTGTTTTGCATTGGGCGGCGAAGAATAGTCAGTGTTTCATAGCATTGTATCGCATTTACGGTTTCACCTCTGAGAAAGAACTCAAAAGCAGAAAAGGTGTTCAGCAGTGGCTCTCTTCACTGGCGGCATCTTCCTACGAATAGAGCATAGAAAAGTTGGTTTCCCGCTATGACAAATGTTTGAACAGTGATGGCAACTATGTACAAAAATAGTGAAGAAGTGCTGTTTCTTGTATAAATAAATTTTCGTTTGAAAAAAGAATGTTTTATGAGGGTTCTTTTTTTCTAAAAAACAGAGCTTACTTTCCAGACATGCCACGTAATTTGGAAGTTTGTGGTAAGTTCTTATGGGACCAAACTGCCGAGGTCATCGGTCTCTAGGCTTACACACTACTTGATATATCTTACGCTAGGGACAACACACACACCTAAGCCCGAGGGAGGACTCGAACCTCCGACGGGGGCAGCCACGCGCACCATGGCGAGACGCCTGTGATCGCGCGGCTACCCCACGCGACATGTCTCGCAATGTCTTCCTTTTCTCTGTTTCAGCTGTTATCGCTACAAGATTTAGAAGGCTGCCTATACGTTACTCTGCACAATATAGGGTGGACAAAATAAAACAGGCCTGGAACCAATGTACGTAAATAAAAGTGTTAATGTTGTTCTGTTCAAAACCGTGTACCTCGAAATATTCTTGGCCGTCTGCTTTGAAATTTTAACAAACCGTTGAACCCTAATAGAGGCGCGCTTTCTTTACTATATGATTTGTAATATGTGTATTTGTAACAGTTTGAGATTTTCTTAGCACCGTTTCCCTATTATTAAATATAGATTGTTGTGTTGGCAGAAGAGCCAACACCGTGTTGCGATTGGAGGCCGAAATGCACGCGTTTTAGCTCACGCAGGCTGGTGTGAGGAGGAAGGGACTATACTGACGTGATGTCTGGAACATGACAAGGAATTAGAACTCAGAAAGCGAACGTAATTAGTTTGATACTTAACTTTAATCCATTAATGATGAACGTCGCTCTTGACGGTACATGCATCACAATATTATCTGTTCAGAATACATTCGTAGTACCTGAATACGGCGCCTTGCTAGGTCGTAGCAAATGACGTAGCTGAAGGCTATGCTAAACTGTCGTC
Organism: Schistocerca gregaria; assembly: GCF_023897955.1. Taxonomy (NCBI): domain Eukaryota; kingdom Metazoa; phylum Arthropoda; class Insecta; order Orthoptera; family Acrididae; genus Schistocerca; species Schistocerca gregaria. Next base: position 406,036,150 of record NC_064927.1, on the reverse strand, counting down.
TCTGCAAATGAGAGCGTATGTAGTCAGTGAACCATCGCTAGCAAAGTCGGCTGTACAACTGGGGCGAGTGCTAGGGAGTCTCTAGACAAGACCTGCCGTGTGGCGGCGCTCGGTCTGCAATCACTGATTGTGGTGACACGCGGGTCCGACGTATACTAACGGACCGCGACCGATTTAAAGGCCACCACATAGCAAGTGTGGTGTCTGGCGGTGACACCACATAGATAAATATATGTATTACATGTATTTAAAAAGGTAAATATAAACACACTCATATATCAGTGGAACGTTGTGTCAAAATTTCGAACCAATCGGTCACGAACTTCCGGAGATTTGCGTTTAGAAACTTCTACATTTTCTGCATAAGTACGAACGTAAATGTTTGTTATTCACAATCTGAAGTCTCCGAAAGTTTTTTTGTGGATTGCTTTGGAATTTTGACACAACACTGCATTCGAATATTCAAGTGTTTTTATATATCTACTGGTACGCCATCTGCTACATCTTCAAATTTTTACACGCTGCTGTAACAAATGTTTGTATAGAGAAACGTTGTTAACAAACAGGAAAGTTGTATTTATGATTTAGTGGTCTATAATTACTACTATAGAATTTGAATTTGAAGTTACAATAACCAAGGCTCAAGGTGACAGCGAGGGAGGAAGAGGAGATGGACAGAGGTATGGGAGGAAACGGACGTAGAAAACGGGAACGAGGAGATGAACAGAGGGTGGGGGGGGGGGGGCAGAAGGAGACGCAGGGGGAGAGTGGGGAAAGAGAATTGGACCGAGAAAGGCGGTGGAGGTGACGTACTGAGAGAAGGAGGGAGAGGGGGAGAGGGGGAGAGGGGGAGAGAGAGAGAGAGAGAGAGAGAGAGAGAGAGAGAGAGAGAGAGAGAGAGAGAGGTGGGAGCAGGAGTGGGAGAGAGATGGGTGGTGAGGAAATGAGCAGAAAGAGGGGCGAGGAAGAGATTAACAGAGAGAAGGGGAAGGAGGACGATATGGACAAAGAAAGGGGGATAGGGAGATGGACAGAGAAAGGAGAGAGAAGGAGATCAGGACGTATATCCAATTCACATACATATTAGAAACTAGTGTTTACTGTTTTCTATCTTTTCCATTTAATCAGACTGAGTCACAGTAAAGTGTGGCCGCGAACAGCTATTTTACAACAAGACTGATGCAGGAACCGCACGCGTTAACTGAACGTCACAGAGGATGCCGGGCGTTGCCACCGTTTTGCTCTGTTCTGCCGCACTGTACTAGGAATTTTGCCAAAATAATTCCACTCTTCCACATGCTGCTCGACACACGTTTTCCACGGGTTGTACATTCTATAACGATGGACAATGAGCACCCATTGTTTTATAATGAGCACGATTTTGTGATGCGTTTTACTCGCCACTAAACACGTCTGTTCTTTCACTGACTCAAAAGTATTGAAAGAGCGAACTACTCGGGACATTGCAAGCTTAGTTGTGCATACACAGGCATGTGACAGCAACAGATCGCTGATCCAAATCACGGTTTCCAGCATTTCCTGTGAGTGAAGTTCTCCTCTTCGTTAACAGGTGCCACTGCTGCGCCAGTCTCAGTCTGTAGTAAATGTGCGGTATATTTTTTCGCAATGAATCGTGTAATCGTTCACTGTGGCAGAGGAAGTGGTATACGTTTTCGTTAATTCAGTCTTTTTCAACTATTTTTATAGTTTTGTTATTGCTTTACTTTTCTCCGTGGCGTTTGCACTTGACTGTATTCGAAAGTACATGATAAGTCATCATGTAAAATACAGATACTAAGCTGTGTATAACATTTTCTACGCTCTGTATCTTGAAATCACCATGCCTGTTTGTAATGGTTACAACATATATGGTTCATTCTCGTGTGTTTAATGAAATAATTTCATAGCATTACATTTGTACATTGCGATCAGTTCTCAACAGTTCACGTCCGAACATGTTGTGTCCTTCATTCGATTAACTACTGTACACTGAGTCATCTTTTAGCACCGTCTACGATCATAGTGTGCCGTTGCTTGCTTTCGTCACAGAATCCAGTGCTTTTCTGAGACAACCTCCTGTTTTGAAGGGGTACACCGACACTTTTGTGGTGTTATACGAGGGCTATTCGGAAAGTGGGGAACGATGGTTCGAGAAATGTAAACCACTGTGAATATCCGACGAGACTTTTCACAGACGTTTTGGGCAGTGTCTTTAGTATGCCCGTCGATCACATCAAGACACTATTTTCAGTTGCGAGCGCACTATGAGCGAGTAAAGGTGCCTAGAACAACGATGTCTCCAGCCAAGTAGGAGGGCCCGCTGAGAGGCTTCGCCTTAATGAATGCAGTTCCTTCTTCACGGCAAATCTCAGACACACTCCGCAGGGGCAGTGAAGACGCTCCTGCAGCCTTTTCGATGAGAAGTATTCGATCACGCACAAAAGAATCCTAATTGGCTCATCCTGAGTATCATGTCTGTAACATGAAAGTCTGGATACGAAGACAACACTTGGCCGCAGGCTACGCGCTATAGACCAGCGTAGAGAATTGTCAGAAAGAACAGATGGCTGTCTTTTATCACGATGGTGTTGGAAATTTAGTATAACGCTTCGACAAATCTCAAGTCGGAGCGGCGACTATGTAGAGAACTACTTAGAAGGAGTAGCTAAATGTGCGAAGAAAACAGTTTTGATTTTCACTCTGGTTTCCATTTCGCGACCGATAGTTCCTTACTTACCGAACAACCCTGGTATTTGGCACAATTTGTCGCTGTGCTTTGATCTCGAAATGTTCGTCGTATGCATCGGAGGAAAGTCTTCAACGTTTCCGCTTACAATTCAAATAATGAAAAATATTTATGGTTATAAATATGCTATATTATTTAAAGTGCTTCTGACTTAGCAGTTCTTCCCTGTTGGATGTAAGACTCAATACTGGCTGAAAAGATGGTCAGTTTTGGGAAACCCATCCACCTGGGCATGAGCAGACGTGGATCGTTTGGAGGCCAGTCAGCCGCCATCGATCAGGAATTAAAAGATCCTCGCGTAATATACAGACATGGCACTTCCCTGTAGATACCACCAACTGTGGCCGCAGAGAAAAGCACCAGTGGAAAACCTACTGTCAACAATGCCCTGCAACTTGCACAGAACATCGGCTCGCAGTTCTGAGCGCAACTGGCGTTGCAAGATTTTGCGTAAGAGTAGTATATCTTAATAATTTTTTCTGTCCTTTGCTTTCAATTATATTGTATTACAATTGCTTCCGACTCTAATAAATAATTTGAAGTGCAAGAAAAAAAATTCGGAAGTCGATAATTTCCAGGCCAGATCTAGGCGACTGACTGAGGAGAAAACGTGACGCCAGAAGCAGGTCAATGTAGCCCCAGAAAACAGAAGGTTATCTCTCAAACGCGTCAAATATACCGGTCATTTTTGAAACACCCTGTATGTATTGTGTTGGTGCACAATTTCGTACCCTCTTTGTTTTGTATGTTGTATTCCGACTGCCAGGGATTTACTTAGCGATTGTCGTTTTTTATTTGTAGCTCACTGTTGCTATTTCAGTTTCAATATCATAAGTTTGCCTTTTTCAGATAGTGAGTGGAGCTGTGGACGCTAGAAAATGGAGTCCAGAGTGGAGAAATCAGAATATTTCCGACATACTCTTTTGTTTGAGATCAGTAGAGAGGTAGGAATAGCGGATGCAGGCAGAAACATTTGTGCCGTGTATGGGGATAATGCCATTGGACTGACCGCTACAATATAATGGTTTTCTCGTTTCAAGAAGGACCGTTTTGACATTAGTGACTCATCAAATCCAGAAATACCTTCGGTGTTTGATGAAGATCGTTTAAACGCATTAATCCACAATCCCCCCATTTCCATGTACTTACGAACTGGCAAATGTGGTGGACTGTGATCATTACACAATCGTGCGACATTTTCGCGCAATGGGGAAGGTTCAGAAATCGGATGTTCGGATACCACATGCTCTATGCCAAAACCACAAAAATCAGCGGGTGACCATATATTCATCTCTGCGTGCTCGTTATCATTTGATTCGTGAACAACACCGACTATTCCAACACCGTAATGTTAACATACGGAAATGAAAGGAATGATTGAGCCCAAACCAAGCAGCAACTCCCCGTATAAAGATCTGTTTACCACACATTGCTACCCCGTGGTGTAAACATCACTGTCGACATTTATTGTCAACAACTGAGACGTCCAGCAGACGTAATTCAAGAACAACCACCAGCAGGATTGCGTTGAGTGATTCCAGTCCACGATAACGCCCGCCCGCATTCTGCTAGACTGTCAGAAAACACTATACAGCTTTATACACCTGCTCTCGCGTTCTCAGATTTTCGCCGTTTCCGCTCTCTGTACTACCTTCGAGGATCTTCCTTTCCGGATGAAAATGCGTTTCGAACATGGCTCGACGAGTTCTTTCCCTCTAACCCACTAAACCACGTTATAGAGAGGGGCAACTCCACGCCCGCACGAACGTGGTGACCAAACCAAAAGTTCTACTGTCACTGTCACTGTCTAGTAAGTGGATCACTGGATGCTGGGCTGTTATCCGTGCGTCTGGGTAAGACTACGCATTAACACGGTCCATCATGTGATAGACAGTGGACGAAACGCGAGTGAGGGTAGCGATTTGAAGAACAGAGGGGGAAAAAAGTGCCAAGGCTCGTGCCGTGGGAGAAAAACCTGTGCGACAGTGGGATGGGTAGTAAGAGCATTGATTAACAGGGGCTCACCTGGACCGTTGTGTTTGCGTGTGCTTGGCCATAGATGTTAGGTCCTTACAAGTATGTCTTTTGGTCTTTTATGTTTCCATCTATGGTTGTGGTCGTAGTTCCCCAGAATCAGATTAAACGGGTTCTGCGAATGTCTGGAGTTTCTGTATAGTCTTGTGGTGAGTTTGTGGATTGGCTCCGTGAGACTCTCAAGTCGGTAATCCCAGTGAAGGTCCGCGATGCGTGTGATTTCTTCAGTCGCGGGATCGGAAAATGTACCTCAGCGTTGGCAGAATGTTGTCAGTGCCGAAGGGGAATGCATTATTGATGACTGAAGTCTCTGTTACGTGTATCAGTTGTGTTTATAAAGCTTACAGAAAAGCGCTACGAACTTATGCACAACTTAATGTAAAAGTAATTAGCAGTGTAAAGTAACTGATTAGAAAAGTGTGGCTATGTTACATTTATTATTTCTAGAGGTCTCATAATAGTAGTTCATTGACACATGACCAGTAATTACCCGCAATGCTCAGCTACTCTGATTGCTATGCAGTGAGGTACTTTCTACGTTGAGGAAACGGACCGCTGGACGACGCTCGCTGCTCGACTTGGCATCTCGCGAGAGAACGCGAGACCGTGAGGGCGAACAGAGCTCAATTTTTTTGGCGGTGCTGCCGTCGACCGTCCCAGAGCGCCAATTAACGCACGGCCTGCCGAGATTAAAACGGGAGCGCGCAACGGAACCGATGCAATAGCTAGCCGAATAATTTCCCCAGCCGGCTGTACCCTCGGGCGGCTCTCGTATTAGCGGGAGTGGTGTTAATTTGCCGCGCAGCGTGGGTTGCGGGTTCCGACAACCATGCGCTTACTGCTGTGTTGTGCCCCATGCCTGACAAACCGGCGTAGCCCAGACGCCTGACGTATTGCCAGCCATTCCGTAGTAAATTTCGCGTATGATCGCCGCGATTCAACTGGAGTGGACCCAGAATGTCAGAATTTACCGCCTCTACCGGACCACTCATTCCATGAGCCAGATGCGTTCTAAATTTCTGTGTAGAGTGTGTGTGTGTGTGTGTGTGTGTGTGTGTGTGTGTGTGTGCGTGTGCGTGCGAGCGGGAACATGTTCGTTCGTTCATCCGTGCAGATGAATAATGGCAGTAAGGCACAGAGAGCAGAGTGGATCGATGGATGAACAGGCAGATAACTATAGAATCTGTAACGAGATAAAAGACCGGTCGTCCTGCTGGAGTTATATTCCGGGAAGACTTCTGTACTAAAATCTCATTTGCAAATTCGCAGGTAGGTGATGCAGGCGTCCGTGAGGGATTCAAACTACTGCACAATTCCCGACATTCTACGAGTAGAAAATTGTATTGGACGAGAAGTACAACACTGGGCAACGTAACCGTAGGACGTAGAAATTTTGGCAATTCGAAGAGATTATATTAAGGCAGGACGTATACTTCCTGGAGAAGGAAATAGTGCAGTATCTGGAGGATAGTGCACCCAGGGACGCATGATATTTGCTGGTCAATCTTTCAATGTGCCGACCGATTTCACAATCACACGAAGGAATGCGCTCTAGGGACTTCCGTAAGTAGTTTCCGCTATTTTGTAGTGTTTCGGTTGTTGTGAGACACGACGTTGTATTTTCATCAACAACTGTAAATACGAGGGTTGGAACTTAAATAGCGGCAACTATTTATTCACAACCGAAACAAAAGAGTTACGTGTTTGCACCTGTTACTGTCCTTCAAAAGGCTCTGAGCACTATGGGACTTAACTTCTAAGATCACCAGTCCCCTAGAACTTAAAACCGCATAAACCTAACTAACCTAAGGACATCACACACATCCATGCCCGAGGCAGGATTCGAACTTGCGACCGTAGCAGTCGCGCGTTTCCAGACTGGCGCCTAGAACCGCTCGGCCACCCCGGCCAGCTTACTGTCCTTCAAAGTAGGCATCAGCGTTGTGTAGAACCCGTTGCCAGCGATGTGGAAGGCGTAGTATACCGTTAGCAGAGCCAATTCTGTTGAGGGTGCGAATGGAGCGGTCTACTGCCTATCGAGTCTCTAGAACAGTTCTGAAGCGAATGCCACGAAGTGGTTGTTCCATTTTCGGAATCAAATCAAAGCCACAAGGTTCAAATGGTTCAAATGGCTCTGACCACTATGGGACTCAACATCTGTGGTCATCAGTCCCCTAGAACTTAGAACTGCATAAACCTAACTAACCTAAGGATATCACACACATTCATGCCAGAGGCAGGATTCGAAACTACGACCGTAGCGGTCACGTGGTTCCAGACTGATGCGCCTAGAAGCGCACGTCCACACCGGCCGGCACGGCCACAAGGACTTAGGTGCGGGGAGTATGGTGGATGGTACAGTACTTCCCAGTCCCATCGACCGAACAGAGCAGCCACATGTCGCGATGTATGGGCCCGCGCATTGTCGTACAGAATGATGGTTGGGTTCCGCAGAAAGTGTCGCCGCTTCTTTCGACAACGCTGAACGCAGGTGATGCTCCAAACACGAACAGTAATACTATGCATTGACGGTCTGCTGAGGAGGAACGTAATGCTTTAGGATAACACCATAATAGTCGTACACAAGAATCACCATAAGTTTCACCATACCGGGGTCTGACGCACTTTCGACTTTCGCGGTGACTTATAACGACGCCATTCGTTGGATTCCCGTTTCAGTTTGGACTCTTACAATGTGGCCCATGTCTCATACATCTATATCTACGCGATTACTCTGCTATTTATTATAAAGTGCCTGGCAGAGGGTTCAATGAACCACTTTAAAGCTGTCTCTCTACCGTTCCACTCTCGAACGGCACGCGGGACAAACGTGCACTTAAATTTTTCTGTGCGAGCTCTAATTTCTCTTATTTTAGCGTGATGATCGTGTCTCCCTATGTAGGTGGGTGCCAACACAATGTTTTCGCAATCTGACGAGAAAACTGGTGATTGAAATTTCGTGAGAAGATCCCGTCGCAACGAAAAACGCCTTTGTTTTTAGTGATCGTCTCTCCAATCCAGGCATCATGTCTGTGACACTATCTCCCCTGTTTCGCGATAAAACAAAACGAGCTGCCCTTCTTTGTACTTTTTCGATGTCATCCGCCAGTCCCACCTGATGCGGATCGCACACCGCACAGAAATACTCCAGAATAGGGCGGACAAGCGTGGTGTAAGCAGTCTCTTTAGTAGACCTGCTTTGACACGACGTAAGAAAACCTCTCCTTCGCGCTCATATCGCTCCGTGTGCGTCTGAGCAGCGTCGTAACGCATCCATTTCTGCATTTCCGTCAAGTCATGCGGAACCCATCGTGATGCAATTTTTCTCATGCCCAGGCGTTCCTTCAGGATGCGAAGCACAGTCGTATTCGATAATCCGGTTTCGTGGGCGAGCTCACTAATCGTATGGCGTCGATAATTTTTCAAAAATGCGTCAACAACATGCACTACTTCTTCAGAGACGCTAGGACGACCTGCCCGATGCATGTCTGCCACAGTTTGCCAAATTTGTCGAAGGCTTTTACCCAACATGCAACTGTTCTCTACGGCAATGCCGATTCCCCGCACGCCTCTTGAAGGCGCTGATGACACTACCGAGCTGTACGACCTCTGGCCCATTAAATCTTTACCCAACTCCGTTGTTCCTGTTTCAAAAACATAGTGACACCGTTACGTTAGACCGCTCGCTTACAAGTGGCTGTGTTTCCCTCGATTGTGCGCAAGCCGGTGACGTGGGACTGGCGAGTCCCTTTGCTCGGGGATAAGGTAGGTATGTCAACAACGTGTGTTATCAGTGACAATAGTAAATTAGATTGCATAGAGTCTCCACAGCAGTGTTGTCACTATTTAAGTTCCAATCTACGTATTCTGACATTGAAGTATCATATAGAACACTACAGCTTTTTGGGAGACACCTTTAATTTTTCAGTTAGAGTATTTTAAGGGGAGTAAAAATTCTGTACACACTAACGGGAAAAAATCGCACCACCAAGAAGGAGACGTGCGACATGAAAGAAAGTTGGTAGGCGGGTTTCTACGTCCAAAAGATTAAGTGTGTTCATATTTCTCAACAGTCGCACGTGGCTCTAGCAGCGCCACTATGAGGATGAAAATCAGGTCTGCCTTTAATACAAGTTATAACGGACGTGAGCGTTAGGTACCTTTCAGTTTGCACGTGGTGAGGTGATGCTAGTCAAGGATGCCTCTAAGGCGACAAATTCGCCATTATCAACACCTCAGTGAGTTTGAATGAGGTCGTGTAATAGGGCTACGAGAAGCTGTGATACTGAAGAAAGACTTGGTAGGAATGTGGTCACTGGACATGACTGCCGGCAGCGTTAGTCACTGGAACGTGCGGTCGCAAGAAGACCGGGTTCCGGACGCCCACGTGGCGCTACCGAGAGGGAAGGCCATTGTGTTCGGCGTTTGGGTCTGGCGCATTGTACTGCATCTGCACTAACAGTCTGAGCACCAGTTGGTACCGCACTGAGAGAAAGAACTGTTGCAATTCGGTTACTTCAAGCACAGCTTCGATCTAGACCCACTACAGCACGCATTCTATTGACCCCAAACCAACGCAGTTGCGGCTGCAGTGGCGTGAAGCGAGAGATCATTGGAGGGCAGTAGAGGACTGTTGTGGTCTCTGATGAAAGCTGAATCTGCCTCGGTGCCAGTGATGGCCGTGTGTTGGTTAGAAAAAGGCCAGTTGAGCGACTGCAACCAACCTGACTGCGTGCTAGACACACAGGACTTACACCTGGAGTTATGGTGCTGGGTGAGATTTCATATGAAAGCAGGTGCACTCTCTTGGTTATCCCACATACCCTGACTGCAAATTTTTCGTCAGTCTGGTGATTCGACCTGGTGTGCTACCATTCATAAACACCATTCCAGGGGCTCGTCCACATACCGCTGTTTTAAACCAATATGCTCTGTGGAGTGTCGACATGTTGCCTTGGCCTGCCAGATCAACAGATCTGGCTCCAGTTTAGCACATATGGGATATCATCGGACGACAGCTTCCGCGTCATCCACAAACAACACTATGGTCTCTGTATTGACCGGCCAGTTGGCTTTAGAAAAGGTAAAAGCATCAGTGAGGCAGTTGGCAATGGAAGCGAGACTAAAGAAAAATCAAAACACGTTCATAGGGTTTGTTGACCTGGAAATGCATTCGATCTTGTAAAATGGTGCAAGATGCTAGAAATTCTGCGAAAAAGAGGGGTAAGCTATAGCGACAGACGGGTAATATACAATATGAACAAGAGCTAAGAGGGAATAATTAGACTGGACGATCAAGAACGAAGAGGTAGGTGTAAAAAGGGTGTAAGACAGAATGAGGTCCCTCCCGACTACTGTTCAATCTGGACATTGAAGAAGTTATGATGAAAATAAAACAGAGGTTCAGAAGTAGAATTAAAATTCAACTTTAAAGTACACTACTGGCCATTAAAATTGCTACACCACGTAGGTGATGTGCTACATAGGCGAAATTTAACCGACAGGAAGAAGATGCTGTGATATGCAAATGATTAGCTTTTCAGATCATTCACACAAAGTTGGCGCAGGTGGTGACACCTACAGCGTGCTGACATGAGGAAAATTTCCAACCGATTTCTCATACACAAACTGCAGTTGACTGGCGTTGGCTGATGAAACGTTGTTGTGATGCCTCGTGTAAGGAGGAAAAATGCGTACCATCACGTTCCCGACTTTGATAAAGGTCGTATTGTAGCCTATCTCGATTGCGGTTTGTCGTATCGCGACATTGCTGCTCGCGTTGGTCGAGATCCAATGACTGTTAGCAGAATATGGAATCGGTCGGTTCAGGAGGGTAATACGGAACGCCGTGTTGGATCCCAACGGCCTCCTATCACTGGCAGTCGAGATGACAATCATCCGCGTGGCTGTAACGGATCGTGAAGCCACGTCTCGATCCCTGAGTCAACAGATGGGACGTTTGGAAGACAACAAACATCTGCACAAACAGTTCGAGGACGTTTGGAGCAACATGGACTATCAGCTCGAAGACCATGGCTGCAGTTAACCTTGACGCTGCATCACAGACAGGAACGCCTGCGATGGTGTTCTCAACGACGAACCTGGGTACTGTTTACAGCATCATGATGGTCGCATCCGTGTTTGGCGACATCCCGATGACCGCACATTCGAAGTGTGTATTTGTAATCGCTATACTGGCGTATCACCAGGCGTGATGGTATGGGGTGCCATTGGTTACACGTCTCTGTCACCTCTTATTCGCATTGACGGCACTATGAACAGTGGACGTTACATTTCAGATGTGTTACGACCCGTGGCTCTACCCTTCATTCGATCCCTGCTAAACACTACATTTCAGCAGGATAATGCTCGACCGCATGTTGCGGCTCCTGTGCGGGCCTTTCTGGATACAGAAAATGTTCGACTGCTTCCCTGGCCAGCACATTCTCCAGATCTCTCACCAATTGAAAACGTCTGGTCAATGGTGGCCGAACAACTGGCTCTTCACAGTACACCAGTCACTACTCTTGATGAACTATGGTATCGTGTTGAAACTGCATGAGCAGCTGTACCTGTACACTCCATCCAAGCTCTGTTTGACTCAATGCCCAGGCGTATCGTTATTAAGGCCAGAGGTGGTTATTCTGGGTACTGATTTCTCAGGATCTATGCACCCAAATAGCTTGAAAATGTAATCACTTGTCAGTTCCAGTATAATATATTTGTCCAATGAATACCCGTTTATCATCTGCATTTCTTCTTAGTTTAGCAGTTTTAATAGCCAGTAGTGTATATCAATGATACGATTCACAGGTGACATTACTACCCTGAATGAAAGAGAAGACGAATTGCATGATTCGTTGAATAGAATGAGCAATCTAACGAGTACAGAATATGGATTGAGAGTAAATCGAAAAAAGACGAAAGTAATGAGAAGTAGCAGAAATGAGAACAGCGAGAAACGTTACATCGGGATTGATAGTCACGAAGTAGATGAAGTTAAGGTAGTACGCTACCTAGGCAGCAAAACAAACAATAAGGAACTGAGCAATGAGGATATAAAACGCAGACTAGCACTGGCAAAACTGGAATTCCGGGCCAAGAGAAGTCCTCTAGTATTAAACATGGGCCTTAAATTGGAGAAAAAATTTCTGAGAAAGTGCCTTTGGAGCATTGCAGACTAGCGAATCAATGACTGCAGGAAAACCGGAACTGAAGAGAATCGAAGCTTTTGAGATGTGGTGCTATAGCCGAATACTGAAAATTAGCTGGCCAGGTAAGGTAAGGTATGAGAGGGATGAGGACGTTCTGCGCAGAATTGGAGAGGAGAAGGGACGAATGATAGGACATCTGTTAAGACATCAGGAAATGACTTCCATGTACTAGACGAAACCGTAGAGGGCAAAATCTGTAGAGGAAGACAGAGTTTGGAATACATCCAGCAAATAACTGAGGACCTAGGTTGCAAGTACTACTCTGAGATGAAAAGATTGGCACAGGAGAGGAATTCGGCACAGGAGAGGAATTCGTGGCGGGCCGTATCAAACTAGTCGGAAGTCTGAAGACTGAAAAAAAAGTGACCAAGCAAGTGCAACAGGTATGGAACATCATTCCGCATTCTCACATCCGGCACCTGTATGACGAAATGTACGCGAATTTGCATGTTTGCGTTAAACATTCAGGCGTTTACAGCAGTTATTCTTGTACCAGCATTTCACCTTCACAATGGCTTATCTGGCGCTTACATTAACCTGTGACCTTGCAATGTTAATCGCTTAAACGTGTTACCTCAACAAATGTATTCTCAAAATTTGATTATTGTACGTTAAATATTTTTTGGTGTTGCGATTTTTTCCAGTGGCTGATTTTTAAAACTAGTTATATAGCATGTGGACGGTTAAGCCATATATCGTCGGTCGGCATCATCTTGTACCGTCGAATGGTAGGAGAACTTTTACCAAGGAGGATGTTTGCTAATGAACCGTTTTTCTGTAATTTCCTACCTGTTTAGATGTCTTTAAAACGGAAATTTATTATAGTTTTAATACCTGCTATTTCAGAATGTGTAATTATAATTTATTTCCGCTAACTTTTACTTAATTTGATAGTGATTATAGGTACGTACGTAGTAGGGTAATAATGTAATAGTTAGACTATTAAATACAATATTGACAAGACTTCCTCGATTGCAACTCTTAAATTTCAATAGAATATTTGTTCCTAGGTATATGACTATGTTGTACCTTGGAACACTTTTGCACATTTAGAAAAACCTTTTCCAGAGTAATTTTTTTAATTGCATAAAACGTCTGCAGCACACAAAAAGTGAATGCCAGTGTATGAAACAGGAATAAGCTACTATGTTATACTTCTATTACAGGGCGTATTATTGCGAAAGTATAGGATTTATTCGAAGGCACATCACTCTCCCTTACTACAGCAAAGTAGACTGTCATGTGGAACTACAGAAAATCATTTAACACGAACTCAGATGAGTTAAATTGCACAAGAAATTTTCTTTCTAACGTGGAAAACACCAATACTGTTGTCATAACATTATACCATTCAAAACTACCAAAATCGTTTCCTACCCCTGAGGAACTGCGAATGTATAAGCTCTACGAAAAGAGCCGTATTGAGAAGTAAAAGCAAAACAGTTTCTTAAAACTCTGAAAGTGTGTTTAGCACATCTTGGCATATAACTGACATGAAAATCCGCTTCTGGACAGCGCCCAGTATTGTGTTGCTCTTCCTCTCACACATCCATAGTCCAAAAAGGTCGTATACAGCCGAGTCGTAATATAAGACTGTATGAATATTTTGCAGATGTTGATAAAATATGATTCTGGGAGTTTTCCGTTGCAGGGTAGGGAAACACAGGGTGATGAATCAGTTTTTTCTTGGATTGTGCACGTTATATTAGACGACCACAGTGGACAATTTATTGCCATAATTATTATACAGTAGCGCCTATTGTTGGACTGTGTCTTTACGAAAGTGTTGTGATGTGACAGTTTAATGTGGAGAAGCAATACAGTAATGGCAAACGTAAGGGTGAAAGTGGAACTGAATTTAACTGCTACTACGAACATAGTTAGCTCTAACCATTGTTGGGAAGTGTTTTACTTAGCAACTCAATAACGAAGTAAATGGTATGAACTGTTCAAAGCAATCGTTTTAGTTAAAATTTAAGAACTTTAATATCCGTAAAAAAAGAGTTACTTTTCAACATCTACTATTGCTTATCCATCTTGAGCTTCTCGCAATTTAATTAAAGAGAATTACATCACTCGCGGTTCGCTTTTATTTATAAAGCATCTTCTGCGGTTATTATGGAAACTGGATAGAAAAATTGTACATATTTGGTTGGTTTAGGCTAAAAGCAGCGTTTTGTTTACAAAATTGGTTTGAAAGTTACTTTCGGTGTTTCTTTAGACAGTCTGCTTCTTCCCTTCTTGCTAGCAGCGTTTGACATCGAAAGGTGTTTCCAACTAGCCTCTACATAAAACTTAGAAGGATACGATTCAACCGACATAAAACTGACCAACGTACAAAGTGTAACTACATTTGCAGATCAAATAATGTTATACCTAAATACAGGTTGAATAAGACTCATCCGATTTAAAAAAAAAAAACATAACGATTATATTATCTGAGATACGTGCGTGAACAACGCACTGCTGTAAAGAGCAAACTCGAGTTTAACATGGTTCCTGATAGGTAGCAGCGGTGTTCGCCCTCTTCAGTTCTTGTAAGAATCGTGTCGGGACAACAGAAACCTTTTGTGTTCTACGTGTTACGCAGTGCTGGTCAGTAAAATCTGTTCATCGTGTCTTCCGTACTATGTATGATATGGATTCTTCTACAGCACAGATCATGAACAATTCCGAGAAGCAGGTTGTTTGGATAAAGGTAAATCGTCTGTCCGTTCACGAGTGTCTAACACAGACGTCGAACGCATCCGTCATAATTTCACAAGCAGTCCGCAGAAATCCAATCGCCGTGCCCCTCGACAGCTGAACATGCCCCCGATGTCCGTCCAGCGTGTGTTTCGTCGACGTTTACACATGAAACCATACAGAATTCAGCTAATGGAAGCTCTTTGTGAAGGTGACAGACAACAACGTGTGGAGTTCTGTAACGTCGTTCATGGAAAGGTGGAGGATGGCAATTTTCTTCCACGCTTAGTGTTTAGTGACGAGGCAAGTTTCTATTTAAATGGAAAAGTGAATGGTCATAATGTGAGAATATAGTGTACGGAACAACCATATGACGTTGTACAGCATGAGGGGAACTCTCCAAAATTTGATGTTGTTCTGTCCAGTTTCACGGGAAAAGATGTATGGTCCATTTTTCTGTGCCAAGAACGCCGTTACAGAAAGCGCATATCTCGATATGCTTAAAACTTTCTTTTCCCACAGCTGGAGACTGATTGGAATGGCTTTATTTACCAACAGGATGGGACACCGCTACACGGGAATTTTAAATCAAAGGATTACTAGACGATATATCGGTCGCACTGGACCAAATGATTCAGCTGTACGTTACCGGCTTCCAAGGCCATAGGACCTGACTATGTGATTATTTTTGTGGGTATTTATAAAAGATTGTGTTTATATGCTTCTGTTACCAACAACAATGAATGGACTGAGACATAGCATAACATAAGTTGTGGAGCTGTCAGTCAAGAAAATTTGAACAGTTTAGGAACAATCAGTGGCTCTCATGGATAAAGAGCAATGCATCAATAAGACTATCACAAAAAATAAAATTGCTAAACTGAAACCAGATATAACTAACAGATTCCATACAAAGTTGAGAAACACTCTGAAAGACATTGAACATACAGTAGAAGACAATGAAGAAAGAAAACTGCTAGAAACAAATTCCAGTGCGCCTTCTCCCCGATGCCAACCGAAGCTACACAAGAAGAAAGTCCTCCCCATCACATATATCGTGAATTATACAAACGCCCCCACTTGCACAGCTGCAAGATACATGTTAAAAATCTTATCAGAAACCTAAAAATTACAAGAGGACAGAACTATAAGGAACATCACACCATCGATTCATTACATAAAAGATTTACAGGTTCCAGACATAGCTACTCTCCTGTCATTTGATGTAGAGAATATATACTGCAATTTACAAATAACTGAGAAAGCAAACATTATGGAACAAAATCTTAAGACAAACGATATACTTCCACATGAATATCTCAAAGAAACGGACGGGCATCTAGAGATAATAACAGAACAGAACTATTTTCAGTTCAATAACTAATTATACACTCCTGGAAATGGAAAAAAGAACACATTTACACCGGTGTGTCAGACCCACCATACTTGCTCCGGACACTGCGAGAGGGCTGTACAAGCAATGATCAAACGCACGGCACAGCGGACACACCAGGAACCGCGGTGTTGGCCGTCGAATGGCGCTAGCTGCGCAGCATTTGTGCACCGCCGCCGTCAGTGTCAGCCAGTTTGCCGTGGCATACGGGGCTCCATCGCAGTCTTTAACACTGGTAGCATGCCGCGACAGCGTAGACGTGAACCGTATGTGCAGTTGACGGATTTTGAGCGAGGGCGTATAGTGGGCATGCGGGAGGCCGGGTGGACGTACCGCCGAATTGCTCAACACGTGGGGCGTGAGGTCTCCACAGTACATCGATGTTGTCGCCAGTGGTCGGCGGAAGGTGCACGTGCCCGTCGACCTAGGACCGGACCGCAGCGACGCATGGATACACGCCAAGACCGTAGGATCCTACGCAGTGCCGTAGGGGACCGCGCCGACACTTCACAGCAAATTAGGCACACTGTTGCTCCTGGGGTATAGGCGAGGACCATTCGCAACCGTCTCCATGAAGCTGGGCTACGGTCCCGCACACCGTTAGGCCGTCTTCCGCTCACGCCCCAACATGGTGCAGCCCGCCTCCAGTGGTGTCGCGACAGGCATGAATGGAGGGACGAATGGAGACGTGTCGTCTTCAGCGATGAGAGTCGCTTCTGCCTTGGTGCCAATGATGGTCGTATGCGTGTTTGGCGCCGTGCAGGTGAGCGCCACAATCAGGACTGCATACGACCGAGGCACACAGGGCCCAACACCCGGCATCATGGTGTGGGGAGCGATCTCCTTCACTGGCCGTACACCTCTGGTGATCGTCTAGGGGACACTGAATAGTGCACGGTACATCCAAACCGTCATCGAACCCATCGTTCTACCATTCCTAGACCGGCAAGGGAACTTGCTGTTCCAACAGGACAATGCACGTCCGCATGTATCCCGTGCCACCCAACGTGCTCTAGAAGGTGTAAGTCAACTACCCTGGCCAGCATGATCTCCGGATCTGTCCCCCATTGAGCATGTTTGGGACTGGATGAAGCGTCGTCTCACGCGGTCTGCACGTCCAGCACGAATGCTGGTCCAACTGAGGCGCCAGGTGGAAATGGCATGGCAAGCCGTTCCACAGGACTACATCCAGCATCTGTACGGTCGTCTCCATGGGAGAATAGCAGCCTGCATTGCTGCGAAAGGTGGATATACACTGTACTAGTGCCAACATTGTGCATGCTCTGTTGCCTGTGTCTATGTGCCTGTGATCCTGTCAGTGTGATCATGTGAAATATCTGACCCCAGGAATGTGTCAAAGTTTTTCCCTTCCTGGGACAATGAATTCACGGCGTTCTTATTTCAATTTTCAGGAGTGTATTTGCAAAGCGAAATTACCAATGGGCTCCCCAGTCTCTGGAACCACAGAAAATGTATTTATGAAGCATGTAGAACAGATTATATTTAACAAAATCGTGCCGAATACGTAGAACATCTAGTACCGGATTAGATATATGGATGATATCTTGTGCCTGATAGACGAACCAGGCAATAAAATTGATCACTTAGACATAACTCTGTTCATGATAAGATGTAGTGCAAAACCGACAGTTAAATGTCTTGGACGTCACCATATATTTTCAGAACACAAAGTCTTATGTCTCGTCTGGGTCCGTCAACACTGACATTGGACTGTTGATGACTGGAAACATGTTGCCTGGTCGGACGAGTCTCGTTTCAAATTGTATCGAGCGGATGGACGTGTACGGGTATAGAGACAACCTCATGAATCTCTGGACCCTGCATGTCAGCAGGAGACTGCTCAACCAGCCGGAGGCTCCTAGTGGCGTGCGGCGTGGACAGTGGGAGTGATACGACTGTGACAGGTGACACGTATGTAAGCATTCCTTCTGATCACCTGCATCCATTCGTGTCCATTGTGCATTCAGACAGAATTGGACGATTCCAAATGTCCAGAATTGCTACAGAGTGGCACCAGGAACATTCTTCTGAGTTTGAACACTTCCGCTGGCCAACCAAACTCCCAGACATGAGCATTACTGAGCATATCTGGGATGCCTTGCAAAGCGCTGTCCAGATGAGATCCCAACCCCATCGTACTCTTACTGATTTATGGACAGCGCTGCAGGATTCATGGTGGCATTTCCCTCCAGCACTACTTCAGGCGTTAGTCGATTGCATGCAATGTTGTGAGATTTCTCAGAGTGGTTGGTGGACCACTTCGTTCATAAACTGCCCTTTTCAATCTATCCCAGTCATGTTCCATAAAGTTCATGTCTGGAGAACACGCTGGCCGTTCTAGTCGAGCGATGCCGTTATCTTGAAGGAAGTCACTCACAAGATGTGCACGATGGGGGCGAGAATTGTAGTCCGTGAAGACGAATGCCTCGCCAATATGATGCCGCTATGGTTGCACCATCGGTCGGAGGATGGCATTCACGTATCGTACAGCCGTTGCGGTGCCTTCCATGACCACCAGCAGCGCACGTTAGCCCCACATAATGCCGCACCAAAACAGCTGGGAACCTCCACCTTGCTGCACTCGCTGGACAGTGTGTCTAAGGCGTTCAGCCTGACCGGGTTGCCTCGAAACACGTCTTCTACGATTTTCTAGTTGAAGGCATGTGCGACACTCATCGGTGAAGAGAATGGTGATGCCAATCCTGCGCGGTTCATTCGGCCTGTCGGTGCACCCATCTGTACCCGGTGGCATGGTGTCGTGGTTGCAAACATGGATGTCGCCATGGACGTCGGGAGTGAAGTTGCGCATCATGCAGCCTACTGCGCAGTTTGAGTCATTAACACGACGTCCTGTGGCTGCACGAAAAGCACTATTCAACATGGTGGCGCTGCTGTCAGGGTTCCTCCGAGCCATAACGGGTAGGTAGCGGTCACCCACTGCAGTAGTAGCCCTTGGGAAGCATAAGCGAGGCATGTCATCGACAGTTCCTGTCTCTCCGTATCTCCTCCATATCCGAACAACATGACTTTAGTTCACTCCGAGACGCCTGGACACTTGCCTTGTTAAGAGTCCTTCCTGGCACGAAGTAACAATGCGGACTCGATTGAACCGTGGTATTGACCGTCTAGGTACGGTTGAACTACAGATAACACGAGTCGTGTACCTCCCTGCTTATGGAATAACTGGAACTGATCATCTGTCGGACCCCCTCCGTCTAATAGGTGCTGTTCATGGAGGGTTGTTTACATCTTTGGGTACGTTTTGTGACATCTCTGAACAGTCAATGGGACTGTGTCTGTGATACAATATCGACGCTCAACGTCTATCTTCAGGAGTTCTGGGAACCGGGGTGATGCAAAACTTTTTTATGTGTGTGCAAAAGTTCCACGCAATTTGAAAAAAAAGTTATCATGATGAGTATACGAAAATACGTGCGTGTAACAGATATGTACGTTGTTAATAAATACGTATGATATTTATGGATTCTTCCAGTACTTATTGGTAGAAAAATTTCATATTGAAGGTTAAATAACCAGCAATATTGCGTAGTTTAATTATTTATTGCGTTTAGTATTTTCCATTGTGTAATGTGTTATTTCAACTTTAGGAAACAAGTCTGATGCACAACATCTTTGTTTATAATGTTTAGGTACCTAACAACTGGTGTACCGTTCAGACGCTAGTCAGTTGTTTACTGAAAGTGACCCCGTAAGTTGAAAACTAGTTTGAAATAAACAAAAATCAGTAGAACAAAAACAGTGTACTTATTATTCTATGTTAAATACGAATATTGGAAATATTTTCCTCTCCATGAATCCCACTGTAATAGTTATAGACGTAAGTGGAACCATGTTACCACATCTGAATGGCATGCTCAATCTTCGTTAATGTAGGTTAGTTTTAATGTCATTAGTGACCTGTTGTACGTATGACATATGTGTATTAAGCTCCGTAAAAGCGACAATGACAATTTCAGTTTGTGATTTTCTATGTCTTTTGAAAAATATTGTTACAACCGGGTTATTTTTTAGTCTTACGCTTGTGTACTCCCAAAAACACGGCGGGTATTTGCCATAGTTCAGTAATATTAGTGTTTTTTGTATTAGACTGTTTTAAATTAGGATTCATGAATTAGTTTCAACTAAAGGGCATATCGATGGGGCTTTGAGTCACTCGACAAGAAATGAAATGGCTTGCTGTTTAATCTTAGAATGTACCTGATAAGCCATTTCTATGTTTGGCGGCGGCGCTATAAACAACCCGATATTTGCAACGTGTATCCCTTGCTACGTAATGTAAGTTATCTCATTGTAAGTTGAATCTGTGAATGTATCATCTTGTATGGTAGCGTAACACATTGTATTTCCACAGTTCTGAATATGCTCGCGTTGGTCGAGAGAAACATGTGAAAAGAAAGAAAAGGTTACATATGACGTGTGGCTGCCCACATGATTCTAATACTTTCTTGAGTTGAGGTCGGCTCTTTTATACGTAGAGCTGTGCTACTCCCTTCTGTACTTAGTCTCTCATCACGGCTGTTCTAATCTAATGTCACTGCGAAGAGAGCCGCGCGTGGTAGCCGCGCGGTCTAGGGCGTTTTGTCACGGTGTGCGCGCCGTCGGAGGTTCGAGTCCTCCCTCGGGCACGGGTGTGTGTTGTACAAGTTAGATTAAGTAGTCTATAACCGTAGGGACAGATGACCTAGGCACTTTGGTTCCATAGGAGTTCACACACATTTGAACATTGAATTGCGAAGACAAGGTCGAATAACGCCTATGGTAGGTGATGAATCTGATGCTTTAGGCACGGGCAGGACCAAGAATAGGGTAGTGTGTGTTTGTTTGTTTCAAGCCACAAACCTGGGAAGGTGGTTTCACCTTTCCGTACGCTTATCGGCCATTGCCAAGTGGTAAGTTACTGCAGTATGTTTGCTGACCAAGTCCTTAAACAGCAGCAGTGGTCACAACGTCTCTCTAACCTTACTCTAGTCCTACGATGCCAGGTGTTCGGTTTTTCACCGAATTGTTCGGAATTTCTGTCCCCTGTTCGATAGAGAAGTATGAGTGTTTCGGTGATTTTAGAATTCCATTCGTATCACAGATTTATTTTGTGATTTTCAAAATGAAGTCAATAAACATTTGGTACTTTGTTGCCAGCTGGCGCGTGCTGAAATTGGAACAATTAGAAAGTCAAGCTTCTCCGTCTGTAGACACGTTTTCGTCAGAAACGTTTTTAAACAGACACCCGCATAATATACAGAAAGTATCAGATGGATAAAGGCACGTCTATGGAGCGTTGCCTATGTGGAAGGAGTCTTCAGTCACATGAATCATTTATGGTCTGACGCTAGAAACAAACTGAGTGTCGACAGGGTCTTTGGCAAAAGCAGAATTAGGCATTCGTTGTAATCTGAAGTTTGGAACATGCAGTCACTTTTAGCAAAAAGTTGAAAGTTTTTTTCTGTTGAATTCACCCTCAGCCCTCTGCTCAGCAAATTCGTTCGCCAAGCAATGTTCAGTAATTTCGTCTATTTAATCTGGCAGCCTAGTCTATCATGATTCTTGCAGATTTGACAACGATGTACATGTGGAAAGGCAATTTGTAGGCTGCCTGTCAAGTTATAAGTGTTCTCCAGACAGTAACATCGCTTAAATAAAACTGTGATTATTTCTGGTTTTGATTTTACCTTGTATAAGAAGCTTAAATGTGATGAAAAGAAGAGAAGGTTTAACGAAGAATTTAAAGAGAAATTGGAAACTTCATGTCAGATTAAAGCTATCTTCGATTTTACTAAAGAAGCAGATTTAACAGTCGAAGCTGACTTCGGCTTATCTTCTGACATAGCGAAGGCATGAAACCTTATGCAGTGGGGTAATGTCTACAGAATAATTTTGCTCAAATATGTTCATTTAGACGTGAAAACAGGAAGCTGCAAATAATGATTGACAAAATTCACAGTGCTAGACTTGCAGTAGAGCGGCGTGTTTCTGTTATCAATGACTTTATTGGTAGTAATTCTGAAAAAAAGAAGTAAAAAAAAGAGTGTCATTTTTCAACGTTCATTCCCACTTTAGACCAGTATACAGATATAGAAGATCAACTGCAATTTGCCGTAACGATAAGATAGATACCAGATGTCTTGAAGAAGGTGAAAGTGTTTTTAGACTTGGTTAAATTAAATGATCTAGTAGAATTTGTGATATTTAAGAATCCCCGGATGGTGTCTACTAAGTTCAGTGCCTTTGGGTATCACTGTCAATATTGCTACAGATGGTGTACCGTACATTGCAGGTAACAAAGAAGGGCTTCAGAAACATTTAAATGCTGGTAGATCATACCTTGATTTCATACCTGGTAACTTTATAATTCACAGAGAACATGTAGCATCAAAATACACTCCTGGAAATTGTAATAAGAACGCCGTGAATTCATTGTTCCAGGAAGGGGAAACTTTATTGACACATTCCTGGGGTCAGATACATCACATGATCACACTGACAGAACCACAGGCACATAGACACAGGCAACAGAGCATGCACAATGTCGGCACTAGTACAGTGTAAATCCACCTTTCGCAGCAATGCAGGCTGCTATTCTCCCATGGACACGATCGTGGAGATGCTGGATGTAGTCCTGTGGAACGGCTTGCCATGCCATTTCTACCTGGCGCCTCAGTTGGACCAGCGTTCGTGCTGGACGTGCAGACCGCGTGAGACGACGCTTCATCCAGTCCCAAACATGCTCAATGGGGGACAGATCCGGAGATCTTGCTGGCCAGGGTAGTTGACTTACACCTTCTAGAGCACGTTGGGTGGCACGGGATACACGCGGACGTGCATTGTCCTGTTGGAACAGCAAGTTCCCTTGCCGGTCTAGGAATGGTAGAACGATGGGTTCGGTGACGGTTTGGATGTACCGTGCACTATTCAGTGCCCCCTCGACGATCACCAGAGGTGTACGGCCAGTGTAGGAGATCGCTCCCCACACCATGATGCCGGGTGTTGGCCCTGTGTGCCTCGGTCGTATGCAATCCTGATTGTGACGCTCACCTGCACGGCGCCAAACACGCATACGTCCATCATTGGCACCAAGGCAGAAGCGACTCTCATCGCTGAAGACGACACGTCTCAATTCGTCCCTCCATTCATGCCTGTCGCGACACCACTGGAGGCGGGCTGCACGATGTTGGGGCGTGAGCGGAAGACGGCCTAACGGTGTGCGGGACCGTAGCCCAGCTTCATGGAGACGGTTGCGAATGGTCCTCGCCGATACCCCAGGAGCAACAGTGTCCCTAATTTGCTGGGAAGTGGCGGTGCGGTCCCCTACGGCACTGCGTAGGATCCTACGGTCTTGGCGTGCATCCGTGCGTCGCTGCGGTCCGGTCCCAGGTCGACGGGCACGAGCACCTTCCGCCGACCACTGGCGACAACATCGATGTACTGTGGAGACCTGACGCCCCACGTGTTGAGCAATTCGGCGGTACGTCCACCCGGCCTCCCGCATGCCCACTATACGCCCTCGATCAAAATCCGTCAACTGCACATACGGTTCACGTCTACGGTCTCGCGGCATGCTACCAGTGTTAAAGACTGCGATGGAGCTCCGTGTGCTACGGCAAACTGGCTGACACTGACGGCGGCGGTGCACAAATGCTGCGCAGCTAGCGCCATTCGACGGCCAACACCGCGGTTCCTGGTGTGTCCACTGTGCCGTGCGTGTGATCATTGCTTGTACAGCCCTCTCGCAGTGTCCGGAGCAAGTATGGTGGATCTGACACACCGGTGTCAATGTGTTCTTTTTTTCATTTGCAGGAATGTATTTTCAAAGTGCCCGTCTTGTATAGGTAGTTCTAAAAATTGTCAACTACAGCCGCTAAAATTCCAAGACACATCAACAATTCAAATCCTTTATGGACTAAATAAATATTGTCTAGCTCTCTAACGATGTCGTTGAGATAACTACCATATGCAGCCTTCTAGGCAGAGTTTTCAAATTACTGGATTCAGTTGAATAAATTCTACAAGAAAAAAGAAACTTGACAGTTGCCCGATGTTGAGCTGTGTGTCGGAACACAAATGGAGGCATACTCGTCGTCGAGGTCCCGGTCTTTCGCGCCTTACCACTACAATGGAAGATCTTCGTATTGCACATTAGACATTTTGTATCCCTTTCACCTCTGCGCCTGTCATTCGAGAGCAAGTATTGGATATCCAGCAACATTCTGCGTCATCCAACATCATTGGTCCGATATTAGCAGCAGCTGGACTAAGCAATTGCCGTCTCATAGTGTTATTACAACACAAACGGCTGTCTATCGAGTGGTACCCTGACCGGAAAGCACACACTGTTAATGAATGGCGTCGTATTGTGTTGAGCAATGAATCATAGCTCAGCAACACTCCAGATGTCCATGACTGACTATTATAGGGCGGACCAAGTCAGGGGCACAGCGGTGTTACTCGCAGTGTCATGGTGTGGGGAGACACTGGATATGAGGTCGGGCTTCGGCTGAAGATGACTACTGTAATTCTGGATGCACAACAGTATGTCACCGAATTCCTACGTGATCTGGTGTTACCTGTCATGTGACAATATCGTGGAGCTATTTCTCAACAGGTACATGTTTCCATGAAGTGCCTTCTTGATTGTGAGGTACTCCAGTGACCAGCAAGATCCCCAGATCTGTCCCCAATAGAACAAGTGCAGCATCAGCTGGGACGTCGATTCCGTTCCAGGGCAAGTATCCACAATATCAAGGACCTGTTAAGAGATGTGTGCCAGCTTGCCTCATGAAAGTATACACCATTTCCAATGGAATCAGTGCATCCTTCCAGGCCAGAGGGAATGCCACGCATCCTGGTAAGTGGACGCACACTGAAAAGTTCTTCGTAAATTTGCCCCTTGTTTGTAATCACTAAAAACATCTCATACTCTCTCAACCCGTGTAGTTTAATTTCGTTTACATCTCTCCTTATGGGAGTTTCATGTTTTTCGTCAGGCAATGCATTTCTTGTTACAGCACAGCACAGCGATATAGAAATGATGTGATTGGGTGAAAGAGTTTGGTGCATCAAGGCATATCCTTCCACAGGGATGTATATGTGATTAGATTATCCTGACTGAAAACACACACACACACACCCATGCCCGAGGGAGGACTCGAACCTCCGCCGGGTCCAGCCGCACAGTCCATGACTGCAGCGCCCCAGACCGACCGGCTATCCCGCGCGGCTACAAGCCGTGTAACTGAGCGGGACGTAGGGACCAGGTCGGTATTCACCTAGTAGGATGTTGAAAATCGCCTAAAAACCACATCCAGGCTGGCCGGCACACCGGCCCTCGTCGTTAGTCCGCCAGGCGGATTTGATCTGGGCCAGCGCGCCTACCTGAGTCCAGGAAGCAGCGCGTTAGCGCTCTCGGCTACCCTGGCGGGTTAAATTCATATAATCAATGGGGAAGAAATATTGTAAATCTATCCAGGAGACGTGATCAGTTGCTCTGTATGGTCTAAGCTACTGTCTGTGATAAACAGGACATCACAGAATGATTAATGCCTGAAGTGATATTTCAATTGTCACGAGTTACTCATTGCCTTGAAGATGGGGCGATTCTGAACGGATCTCACTAACATTTCATGAGACAGTTTATTGATTTACAGGGAGTACATAAAACGATCATTTTGGCTTTAGGAAAGGCAAAGGCATGAGAAACTCAATTCTTACGTTGCGCTTAATAATGGACGCAAGACTAAAGAAAAATCAAGACACGGTAACGTTCATAGGATTTGTCGATCTGAAAAAAGCGTTCGACAGTGTAATATGGTGCAAGATGTTCGAAATTCTGAAAAAAGTAGGGGTAAGCTATAGGGAGAGGCAGGTCATATATAATATGCACAACAGCCAAGAGGGAATAATAAGGGTGGACGACCAAGAACGAAGTGCTCGTATTAAAAAGGGTGTAAGACAAGGATGTAGCCTTTCGCCACTACTGTTAAACCTGTACATCGAGGAAGCAACGATGGAAATAAAGGAAAGGTTCTTTAGTGAAATTAAATTCAAGGTGAAAGGATATCAAAATGATACGATTCGCTGATGGCTTTGCTATCCTGAGTGAAAGAGAAGAAGAATTACATGATCTGCTGAAAAGAATGAACAGTCTAATGAGTACTGGGTAGGGATTGAGAGTAAATCGAAGAAAAACGAAGGTAATGAGAAGTAGTAGAAATGAGAACAGCGAGAAACTTAACATCAGGATTGAAGTAGACGAAGTTAAGGAATTCTGCTACCTAGGCAGTAAAATGACCAATGACGGACGAAGGAGGACATCAAAAGCAGTCTAGCAATGGCAAAAAGAGTATTCCTGGCCAAGAGAAGTCTAGTAATATCAAACACCGGCCTTAATTTGAGGAAGAAAGTTCTGAGACAAAAGCAGTCTAGCAATGGCAAAAAGAGCATTCCTGGCCAAGAGAAGTCTAGTAATATCAAACATCGGCCTTAATTTGAGGAAGAAAGTTCTGAGAATGTACGTCTGGAGTACAGCAATGTATGGTAGTGGAACATGTATTGTGGAAAAACTGAAACAGAAGAGAATCGAAGCATTTGAGACGTGGTGCTACAGACGAATGTTGAAAATTGGGTGGAGTGATAAGGTAAGAAATGAGGAGGTTTTGCGCAGCATCGGAGATGAAAGGAATATGTGGAATACACATAAGACGAAGGGACACCATGATAGCACATCTGTTAAGACATCAGGGAATGAGTTCCATGGCACTAGAGGGAGCCGTAGAAGGCAAAACCTGTAGAGGAAGACAGAGATTGGAATACATCCAGCAAATAATTGAGGACGTAGGTTGGCACGTGCTACTCTGAGATGAAGAGGCTAGCACAGTAGAAGAATTCGTGGCGGGCAGTATCAAACCAGTCAGAAAATTGATCACAAGAAAAAGAAATACATAAAACGATCGTTTGCTAAAGATCTTCACAGAGTTCCGTTAAATACGTGACTACAGTAGTATTAAAAATATCACTAATAAGGGAAATAATTCACAATAAGAAAGACTACTCTTACCCCCTTAAATTTTAAAACATGTTTACAAAATTATAATTTCAGATTTTTAAGTTTTTTAAGTTTTTTTATATTTTAATGTGGTACTACAGCATATGAAATATTAGTCTGCTTTATTACATGGATGGGTAAAATATTTACTTAACTTGATACAATCCTTTGCACAGGTGTGCTTGATAATTTTCAGCTGTAATTGACTATTAAAGCATTACCTGATGCACTAATTAACAGGTTCTTTTCTTGAAGTACAATGTTCAACATTTACTAAAGTACATTTCCGTGTCAGACTTGAATAATTCTTTAGTGAATGTTGTTGACTGCTTCTGCTATGGTCACAAACTGGGGAAAGCGCTCCCAGGCTTAGCTCTATGCTTACTTCTGTTCACAATGGTTCAAATGGCTCTGAGCACGATGGGACTTAGCATCTGAGGTCATCATTCCCCTAGAACTTAGAACTACTTAAACCTAACTAACCTAAGGACATCACACATGTCCGTGCCCGAGGCAGGATTTGAACCTACGAAAGTAACGGTCACGCGGTTTCAGACTGAAGCGCCTAGAACCGCTCGCCACAACGGCCGACACTTACTTCTGTGTTGAGAGACTGCAGCGACACATCGCTAATGCCTATGTTACTGATGTGCGTTGCCGACTTTGGTATAGTCCTGTGCTCTTTGTGTAATACATACTGACAATGCTGAAAAATAACGCCTGTGTAGTGGAGCATTCAATATAAGTTACCTAACCTGCCATAACAATTTGTAATTTACATTTCAAAATACCTTCATACTACTGTGCTATAGCGTTAAGAAACTTAATAGCAGTAGCTAATTTGATATGTTTTTTCAGTCATTAGCTTGCATTTCGTCCCTTTGGTGCACATACAGAAGGAGAGTTATGAAACTATACGAAAAAAACCGTAAATTAATTACAAATTATGGCGTACACACTGAACCGTGATTTATTTTCAAAGAATATTCTTATGATTTATTTTACGTACTAGCGATTCATGAAGAACATTAACACATTTAATCACACTATGTGAGCATGGAAGTAACTGCCAGAGAGTAACTGATGAAATCATAACCAAATTCCTTTTAACAAATGGGAATTGTATTCACTTTAATAGTGCCTAAAAGCACTTTTTAAAAGAAACAGTTAAAATTATAATCAGAAAGCACCCTCTAAATATCAAAGTTACAGTTTATTCAGAGGCAGAAAGAAACAAGTTTTGACTGTATGAGCTTTCGGGCAGAGAACCTTGCCGCTTCCTTTCGACACTGCCTTAATTACGACCGCTCACATCAGCCTCTGAAAGACTAAACTGGTGCAAATCTGCAACACATCATATTAATTTAAACTAAGAGTTTTAAGAATTTAAACAAGTCCACAGCTCGTGGTCGTGCGGTAGCGTTCTAGCTTTCCACGCCAGGGTTCCCGGGTCCGATTCCCGGCGAGGTCAGGGATTTTCTCTGCCTCGTGATGACTGGGTGTTGTGTGATATCCTTAGGTTAGTTAGGTTTAAGTAGTTCTAAGTTCTAGGGGACTGATGACCATAGATGTTAAGTCCCATAGTGCTCAGAGTAATTTGAACCATTTGAATGTACACAAGCACACAAACTATGCACCCCCCACAGGAGGGATGGTAATGGTACAAAACACTAACAATTAAAATATTAACCTTGCCACCGAAGGTGCAACTTGATTTCAACTTCTAAGAAAAGTCTTATGGTGAAAGGGTGGCAACTTTAGATGCTAAAATGATCTTTTAAATAAAAGCTCATAAAATGCATTCTTATATAAAATTCTACAAGGTTGGCCAAACCATAGTTAAGATATTCTACAGTACACAGATACCGCCTCTCAAGATCATAGGCAATAAAATCAGAGTTTCCAAAGATCATACATATTTCAGGTATTAGACCGTTACACTCCAAGAAGTAAACTCGTTAACACACCAAATCCGGCAAACAAGACAGAGGCAGCTACTAACGTACGGCAGATTGATAGGGCGATCAACGAACAACCCGAACCGCAGGTTGCTCTAACCCGCCCCTACTCCACAAGGAAAAAACGGACCACCCAATTTATAAACAACTACCTTCCCGCGGGTGGGCAAACGGAGAAGAATGGTGGGACAACCCCAAAGCAAAACGGCAGGTGACCTCACCAAGAAAACAAGTCTGATTTAACAAGAGTAAATCAAACAACATATCACCAATCACTTAACGTCTAATAAAATGCGATTTCTCGAGAAGACCTGGTGCAGCACCCCCAAATCACTCTCCCGAACTGTCCGCTGCCAGTCGCTTCAACGGACGCAGGAAGGCGCGCCGATCTCCCGTCTCATGCTTCGCAGCTCGCACCGACCAGACTGATGTCGTGGGTTGACTCCTGTTGCTCTCGTGTCGACGGCGAAGTCACTACCCCTTGCTATACGCCGCGGCCCACTGAACTCACGTGGCGACTTCACACGCGTCGACGCTCAAGGTGGACAAGTCATCTTGTGTCTCAGTGCGCGACCGACCAGCCAATCGATCCAACCGCCAATGACCATTGCCTGAGCAAACTTGAGCAGACTGGCGGCCTAACGCGCAGACTCAGATGCAGGAACTAAGACACGACCGGGCGACCAATCGCTCAATTCTCTTACTGGCGGCTTTAAAGGTGATCCGAACGACAGACATACTAGCACAGACAGGCCTAACTAATGCGGACCGGAGACAGGCTAGCCAGCTGGGGACGAGAGATCGACCCAGACTCGCCGACTGGCCAGCTCATAGCGCCCTAAAATGCACGTGAACAGGCAACGTTT
Source organism: Schistocerca gregaria (assembly GCF_023897955.1). Classification (NCBI taxonomy): domain Eukaryota; kingdom Metazoa; phylum Arthropoda; class Insecta; order Orthoptera; family Acrididae; genus Schistocerca; species Schistocerca gregaria. The sequence continues at coordinate 406,006,177 of NC_064927.1, read as the reverse complement.
CCCCTTTCCCACCACAGGGAGACACTAAAGCTGTGATAGCCCCAGCAGTGCCACCACCCGAAACGGAGGTCGACTGCTTCACACTACGCGTTAGGGCGCGCTCTTCAAACAGCAATTTTTACCACGGCTCACACACACTTTATTCAACATGCAAACGTCGGTGCGGATATTCGGATTTAGATTATGACATGTTCGATATGCCTGCCATCATTGGCGATGATGTGGCGCAGACGAATAGCGAAATTATGAGTGACCCGCTGAGGTGTCGGAACATCGATGCTGTCGACGACCTCCTCAATTGATGTTGTCAGCTCAGCAATGGTTTTGAGGATATTGCTGTGGCCTCGTCTTTAATACAGCCCCACAAAAAGGAGTCGCATGTATTCAGATCCGGAGAATATGGCCGTCAATCGAGGTCCTTGCCAGTGGCCTCTGGGTACCCCAGAGCCCAAACGCAGACCACAGAGGGCCCCTACAGGACATCGAACACTCTCCTGCTTCGGTGGGGTCGAGCTCCGTCTTGCATGAACCACATCTTGTCGAAAGCAGTGTCACTTTGGATAGTGGGGATGATATCATCTTCCAAGACCTTCACGTGCCGTTCGTTAGTCACCGTGCCATCAAGGAATGTTGCACCGGTTATTCCGTGACTGGACACTGCAAACTGCGCAGTCACCCATTGAGAATGGAGAGCCTTCTCGATCGCGAAATGCGGATTCTCAGTCCCCCAAATGCGCCAAGTTTGGTTACTGGTGAACACATACAAATCAAAGTTGCCTTCGTCGCTAAACCAAACCAATCAGAGCCTACTAATTCCCATAATATCCCTCGGCCAATTGTGCAGCTTGAACGTCCTAACGCAACCGTTCAGTATTTATGATGATTTTATTCCATATAGTTCAATAATTGTCACACACTATGTTCGTCAATGCTTCAGAACTGCTGCTGCAACTGTGATTCCTTGAACGACAGGAATGTTATTGCAATAGCTGGGATACACGGCTGGGTGCAGCACACTGGAAAGGTTACTGCAAGGTCAACTGTGTTTCCGGGGCCACTCTCCGGGTGCGTGCCAAGACGCAGGCGACTGTAAAATGGGAAAGAACGCCGAGAACTGATATAACGTTGTAGTGACATCGATCGGCGTGCCAGGAGCGCAGCTCCGCAAAGTTATTTCCAATATGTCGGTTCCGCTCCTCCATTTCTTCGCACGCTTCCGTAGGCTTCTGACCTCGCTGTGCCCCTAGGACTGAGGCCGTACGCGCATCGGAATTTTGTATCAGTTGACCGTTCCTCGGGGTTTCCGCAACCCGCTTCAGACTCTCGTCCCGATGAATAGAGTACAAGTACGTTACGTACGTGGACATCGTTGTAATTATTCAGAGTAATTACAAAGTCCATAAAACACGTGAAAAAGTTGAACAAAGATCAACATAAACAAGATACGGTATGTGAAAGATCAGCTCTCAAGGTTTTTCTTATAGTGTTTATAAAAAATGTTCTGTGTGTCAGTCTTTCGTCACACAACACACATCTTGTAATTAGTCCTGTTGAGCACCTTCTACACAAAACAAAACAAGTATAAAATCTACAAAAATGAGCTGTGTGTGTTTCGTGTACTTTTAAATGACACGGATCTATCGCCGTACGGCAATTTTATGAAAATTTACTCGTTTCCTACTTAATCTTAGACACTAAACTGGGAAATCTGCCTGAATCCGACATCCACAAACAACGAGTTTTGTCAAATATGATCATTTACTGTCTGTGGTAAGCATTTAGTAGTTCACTATTTCCCAATCAGGGGTCACAACTACGTGCCACCTGCTAGAGTATCTAATAACATTAAAAAGGAATTGAGAGAACGTACAACCATAATCTTACGATCACACTATCATGAGTTTCGCAGCCACCACGGTACCTACACGGTTCCGGGGTATTGCTGACACCTGTTCGATTTTAAGACCACTGCTAACAAATTAATAAAACGGAAGCTATCATTCAGAATGTCTGAAGTCAGATTAGTTATACTTCACAAAACTAACAAAAGTAGTCGGGTTGAAATGAAGAAAACTAAAATAGATAGTTTCGAGAACATTGTGCAAATAGCTGTAATAAAACCTAGAAACTAGACTCATGTGGCCAAGAAACTGGTACAGGAGTTCGTATTCAATTACAGACATATGTAAACAGGCAGAATTCGGCGCTGCGGTTGGCAACGAATATATAAGACAAGTGTCTGGCGCAGTTATTAGATCGCTTGCTGCTGCTACAGTGGCAGGTTATCAAGAGTTAAGTGACTTTGAACGTGTTATAGTCGTCTCACAAGCGATGGGACACAGCATCTCCGAGGTAGCAATGAAGTGGGGATTTTCCCGTAAGACCATTTCACGAGTGTACCGTGAATATCAGGAATCCGGCAATACATCAAATATCCGACATCACTACGGTCGGGAAAAGATCCTGTAAGAGTGGGACCAATGATGACCGAAGAGAATGGTTCAACGTGACGGAAGTGCAACCCTTCCGCAAATTGCTACAGATTTCAATGCTGAGTCCTCAACAAGTGTCAGCGTGCGAACCATTCAACGAAACATTATCGACATGAGCTTCCGGAGCCAAAAGTCCACTCGTGTACCCTTGATGATAGCACTACAAAGCTTTATGCCTCGCCTGAGCCCGTCAACACCGACACTGGACTGTTGATGACTGGAAACATGTTACCTGGTCGGACGAGTCTCGTTTCAAATTGTATCGAGAGGATGGACGTGTACGGGTATGGAGACAGTCTCATGAATCCATGGACCCTACATGTCAGCAGGAGACTTTTCAAGCTGGTGGAGGCTCTGTAATGGTGTGGGGCCTGTGTGAGTGATATGGGATCCCTGATACGTCTAGATGCGGCTCTGACAGGTGGCATGTATGTAAGCATCCTGTCTGATCACCTGCATCCATTCATGTTCATTGCGCATTCCGACGGACTTTGCCAATTCCAGGAGGACACCCCCCCCCCCCCCCCCCCACGTCCAGAATTGCTACAGAGGGGCTCCAGGAACATTCTTCTTAGTTTAAATACCTCCAATGGCGTCCAAACTCCCCAGACATGAACATTATTGAACATTTCTCGGATGCCTTGCAACGTGCTGATGAGAAGAGATCTCCACCTCCTAGTACTCTTACGATTTTATGGACAGCCCTCCAGGATTCATGGTGTCAATATCCTCCAGCACTACTTCATAGTCGAGTCCATGCCACATCGTGCTGCGACACTTCTGCGAGCTCCCGGGGGCCCTACACGGTATTCGGCAGGTCTGCGAGTTTCCTTGGCTCTTCAGTGTGTGTATCTACCCGTGATCGAAGCTGAGGCTGCTAAAGCACGCTAGGGCGATGAATGAAAATTTCAGTGTCCGTATTTGGCTGGAAAATCGAGGAGAGTTGGTGGCTTAAATTACCTGATTACCAGTCTTTTCGCCAATGTCCTGGTTTAAAATTCCAAAACTCTCCGCAGTCTGTTGAATAGAGGGTATTGTGACACTGTTGATGGTAATCAGTCTGTCGACTGGGGACGTTAAGCTTGGCGGTGCCCTTCATGCTATTCGCCAGGAGTAGGCTATGCGACGGTCTTCGGCTTCACCCTCTCCCTTCCTTTCATCTAAAACAAACACAAATCTACACCGTACAAGCACTCATCCACACGACACAGATGCACACGTGACACCTCATAATAAGGCGGAGGAGACAGCTGCAAACCACGCCGGCTAGGATTTTGCCATGAGCTGCGGTGCAGTATTCCCGCGTCTGCTCCCCTACCTTACTTCGTTAGTACGGGACTTAGCACTACAAAATGGATTTAGAGGTTATTTCTGAAACATAATTTTGTGATACATCTCCAATGTACACAGTTCAAGTAATTCAATAAAATGCGTTTTCTAAAATATTTCTTATTTGTAGATGATGATTTTGGTGAAAACGGTCCTCAATTATGCCCATAGACGACCCAGCATATACGGAGTAAGGGTAAGAAAAACTGCTGCGATGTAGTGTCGCAAGTCTACGAGGTCATGTGGTAGAAGTAGTACAAAACACTATTCTTGATATAATCGTGAAATTTAAAAAAATCGCAACTCGCCAGTCAACAGCTGCAACATGGCCTGTACAGCGACATGGAATGTTTCATTCAGGTAATCAGTTGTGGAAAAGCTGAGGGGCGCCATGTTGTCGGAATTTCAGATCCCTGCTCCCAGTTTCAATTTGTGCGATGAGCCACTACTGCAGCGTTTCGAGATAGGTGACACCATTGACAGTTCTCTCAGCGCAGAAGAATGAGCCCTAGACTGCTTCTCTTGTTGGACAGGGCACAGAACCCCGGACGTGTTCGACAGATGGATGTAGATTACCCTTACCCCTTATGCGTGTGCTGTATCAGTTGGCCTCTGCAAAAGATGAAAAGTGGCTTCTTCACCGTATATTAATTTTCTTGCCGAGTCGTCATTTTCGACATCGTTCTGCACATCAGTGAAGAACTGCAGATAGGACGTTTTGTCGTCATGGCTTATAACATTCAGGAGCTCCATTTTGTACGGATTCCCTCTTAATCACTTACAAATCCATACTATTGGCTGAGGAATACACTACCTCGCCAGATATGCTTAATAGGACTTCGCAACGTCAGATCGCACACAGTACACTGCGTTTTGTACAGCACAAACAAACATCGTCTTCGAATTCCTTGAACCAATTCGCTGTCTTGGTGGTGCCTTACGGAACTTGCCATGGACAGCTCTTTTACGTTCTCCACTCACTGGCATTGTGCAACCGCTAGTACACAAAATAATTTCTCTGTTTTGTTCACCAGCATTTTCAGCAACTATGGTTCATGGTGCCCCTGTTGCCCGTTTTTCAAACAAACTTGCCGGCACCACGTAAAAAGAAGAAAAAGATAAAATTTACGAGTTGTCTTTCACGTACTGTGTCATTTGTTACTTGGTATTTAGCAATTTAGTAATACCGATTTTTTAAAAATGTTTCTTGCTCTTTCTAACTACGCGCTTTATATGAGGGTTGTCCAGAAAGTAAGTTCCGATCGGTCACGAAATGGACACCACAATGAAAACCCGATGAAACGTTTCACAGATGTGTTGGGTAGTGTCTCTAGTATGACCGTCGATCGCATCAAGACGCTCTTTTCAGTTGCGAGCGCACTGTGAGCGAGTAAAGGTGCCTAGAACAACGATGTCTCCCGCGAAGCAGGAGGGCCGGTGAGAGCCGTCGCCTTAATGAATGCAGCCCACCTAACACACCTGCCACGCACTTCCTTCTTCATGGCAATTCTCAGCCGCACTTTGCAGGGGCAGTGAAGACGCTCCCGCAGCCTTTTCGATGGGAAGTGTTCGATCACCCACATCACAGTCCTAATTGGCTCGTCCTGAGTATCATCTCTGTACACATGAAACGCTGTGTACGAATACAACACTTGGGCACAGGCTACGCGCTGTAGACCAGTGTAGAGAATTATCAGAAAGCCTTCTATGACGATGGTGTTGGAAATTTGGTATGACGCTCCGACAAATGTCGGAGTCGGAGCGGCGACTTATCTGGGACCGATCGGAACTTCTAGTCAACTTTCGTATAAAGCGATTAGTAACAAAGTAGAAGTAGAAGATTAGGGAAGGTAAACCTTCCCTAGTGGATGTACACCATCACTAAAATAAACAGTGAGAGCTTTCTATAAACAGAAGGAAACTCTCCCACTAGTGAAGGTGAACCATCACTGTACTCAGCTAGGGAAAGTGTACAGTAGCATATTATTCACTAGTGAAGATGTAACATTGGTGCACCCAAGTTATTAACGGTGCTTCCAACATTGCTACCAGGCATCAGCCTGAATATAATTGTCGTCACCTCGTTATTGTTATGTTATACAGTAGTGCAGTTATGCTTGACAGTAGTGCAGTTACGGTTTACAGTAGTGCAGCTGTGGTTGACAGTAATGCCGATACGGTTCAAGTCAGTACAACTGTGGTTAAATCAGTGAAGTTATACGAGCATCTTAGAGTGTAACGGGGAAATCTCAGTCATAATTCTACTTTCAATCGCAAAGAAAAATACGAGTCACTTACCAGCAAGGGTAAATCACTAAAATCTGGACGAAAGAGGGACGGCAACAACTACAAGCTCTTGAAAAGATATGAAGCGCTGGAAGTCAATGGAGTGACCAAATTAATACAACGTGCAACTGAAGAAGGTAAGATTAAATACTATGTGATGATGAAGAACTGTATAAGATTCTGCATGATGCTCATGTAATGAATCGCCACGGTGGACTCGACCGAATGATAAAATTCTTGAAGTTCTGGCCGGCCGTAGTGGCCGACCGGTTCTAAGCGCTTCAGTCTTGAACCGCGCGACGGTGCGGTCGCAGGTTCTAATCCTGCCTCGGGCATGGATGTGTGTGATGTCCTTAGGTTAGTTAGGTTTAAGTAGTTCTAAGTTCTAGGGGACTGATGAGCTCAGATGTCAAGTCCGATAGTACTCAGAGCCATTTGAACCACTTTTTAAAAGTTCTGTAATATAACATACAGAGATGTCCAAATTTATCTTAGTTTGACTGAGCCTTGTTTACAAAAGCAAAAAGATCAGAAAAAAGGAATAGTAGTGAAATCAATGCTGTTCAAGGAGCTAAATTCCAGATGTCAAGTTGATCTTATCGACTTCCAATCGCAACCAGATGGACAGTATAAATTCATAACAGTTTATCAAGGCCACATCAGTAAATTCATTGTTCTCAGTTCACTTAAGTCCAAAACAGCAGAAGAAGTATGCGATGACATTATTGACATTTTTATGTAGTTAGGTGCTCCCTCAATATTGCAGTCTGACAGTGGTAGGGACTTCGTTAACAAAATAATGAGCAGCTTAACTGAACTATGGCCCAATTTTAAGATTGTCCACGGTAAAACTAGACACAGTCAGAGCGAAGGCAGCGTAGAGTGAGCAAATCAAGACACGGGAAATATGCTAACTACATGGATGCAAGAGCACAACACCGTGGAGTGGAGCCGTGAATTAAGATTTGTGCAGTTAATGAAGAATAGCGCTGTGCATTTTGGAAATAAAAGATCTCCGCAAGAAGCGATGTTTGGCTGCCCTCCTAAAGATGGTTTGTCTTCAACAAGTTTACCTCCTGAACCATGACGAACGTTCACTCTGAGAATGACCTTGAAAATACAGGGTGATTCAAAAAGAATACCACAACTTTAGGAATTTAAAACTCTGCAACGACAAAAGATAGAGCTAAGCACTATCTGTCGGCGAATTAAGGGAGCTATAAAGTTTCATTTAGTTGTACATTTGTTCGCTTGAGGCGCTGTTGACTAGGCGTCAGCGTCAGTTGATGCTAAGATGGCGACCGCTCAACAGAAAGCTTTTTGTGTTATTGAGTAAGACAGAAGTGAATCGACGACAGTTGTTCAGCGTGCATTTCTAACGAAGTATGGTGTTAAACCTCCTGATAGGTGGTGTATTAAACGTTGGTATAAACAGTTTACAGAGAATGGGTGTTTGTGCAAAGGGAAAAGTTCTGGACGACCGAGAACGAGTAATGAAAATGTAGCACGCATCCAGCAAGCATTTGTTCGAAGCCCAGGAAAATCGACTCGCAGAGATAGCACAGAGCTGCAAATTCCACAATCAACTGTATGGAGAGTCCTACGAAAAAGGTTAGTTATGAAACCTTATCGTCTGAAATTGGTTCAAGCACTGTCTGCAGCTGATAAGATTAAAAGAATCGATTTCTGTGATTTTATCCTTGCTCAAATGGAAACAGATGAATCTTTCGTTTCAAAGATTGTATTTAGGGATGAAGCAACTTTCCACACTAACGGGAAAGTCAACAGTCACAATGTCTATATATGGGGCACTGAGAATCCGAGGGAAACAACTCAGTATGAACGTGACTCGCCTAAGGTGAACGTTTTCTGTGCCATTTCAGCCAATAAAGTTTTTGGTCCCTTTTTCTTCGAAGGTGCTACTGTAACTGGACTACAGTATCTGGAGATGTTAGAGAATTGGCTGTTCCCTCAGCTCGAATAAGAAGCACAACAATTCATATTTCAGCAGGATGGAGCTCCACCACATTGGCACTTATCTGTCCATAACTACACTACCTGAACGTCAACTGCCCGAGGCGATGGATCGGCCGCCAGGCAGCCCGTGACAGAGCACTTCATCACTGGCCTCCAAGAAGCCCTGATCTTACCCCCTGCGATTTTTTCTTATGGGGGTATGTTAAGGATATGGTGTTTCGGCCACCTCTCCCAGCCACCATTGATGATTTGAAACGAGAAATAACAGCAGCTATCCAAACTGTTACTCCTGATATGCTACAGAAAGTGTGGAACGAGTTGGAGTATCGGGTTGATATTTCTCGAGTGTCTGAAGGGGGCCATATTGAACATCTCTGAACTTGTTTTTGAGTGAAAAAAGATCTTTTTAAATACTCTTTGTAATGATGTATAACAGAAGGTTATATTATGTTTCTTTCATTAAATACACATTTTTAAAATTGTGGTATTCTTTTTGCATCACCCTGTATAATTAATCAAGTGAGTGTTAGCAGTGAGACAGGGACTGAAACGTTGCAGAATAATGATCACAGTATATCTCCATTGCAAGAGGATAACATACAAACAGGAACAGAGGTTGAGACCGGGGGAAGAGATGCCTTCATGACAATAATGACTACTGTCTGACTGCTTTAGATGAGTCGTCTCGTGCTATTAAAAAACACAGAACTGAAGCGTACATGTGCTTAGAAGAACAAGCGCAAAGAATGCGTCAGTGTTCAGATTGCTGCTTTCCAGTTCCCGACTTCGTTAGAGTAAGAGGAGATGCTAGGTCGATCTTGGGCTTCGTCCTCGAGACTACGGCCAATGGCTTCTACCGGATCCGGACGAGAGATGGTGTGCTGAGCCATCTATATGCACAGTAATAAATTGTTTGTTTTTAAATAATTATGGAAGGGACGATGCAATATGCCACTGCAGCTACAACTACAACATTTTGTTTCAGGTCCCAATTCAGCACTTGGCCTCTAAGAATAATCGCAGAGGAGGAAGTTCCAGCAGAGAAAACTGTTGCCCTGATGACAGTTGCGACGTCTTAGTCGATGGAAAGCGGCCAGCAACAATATCAAACTCTGCGATGCTTTTGCAATTCTGTGCAATTCAAAGTGCCGTGGTGCACGTCCTTGCTGCAATAAATGAATTTTACATTGTACGACTGTTTTCAAACTACAGGTTGTAAATGAAACTTTCGAAGTACAACTGTTTCGTCATTGCAGCCATGGTTCACATTCCTTACCACTTAGCAGTGAAGGCATACATTCACTAGTGATAGTGCACTATCCATAGTCAAAGTGTATTTTTTGACAGATCTGGAATCAGTAATCACTTTCACTAAATGGGCTAGTGAAGGTGAACTGTCACTGAAACTTGCACTATATATATATATATATATATATATATATATATATATATATATATATATAGAGAGAGAGAGAGAGAGAGAGAGAGAGAGAGAGAGGGCGGCTATAATTAAAGTTCAATTTCCAAAACACTGTAGAAGTAACACCAGTGGTCACAATGACGTCAAACTGCAACGAAATATTATCGGAGAAGGGGAAAAAAGTATGGCCCAAGAAAAAATATAGAGTGAAAATTGATGAACACATGACGCTTTATGTGTCAGAACATGTAAGTAAAAACACCTGTCAAGCGCACGACCCATTTAAGTTGGTTATAAACACCGCCGAGTGCATGGCGCTTCGCTGGCCGGAGTGGCCGAGTGGTTCTAGGCGCTACAGTCTGGAACAGCGCGATTGCTACGGCCGCAGGTTCGAATCCTGCCTCGGACATGGATGTGTGTGATGACCTTAGCTTAGTTAGGTTTAAGTAGTTCTAAGTTCTAGGGGACTGACGACCTCGGAAGTTAAGTCACATAGTGCTCAGAGCCCTTTGAACCAGCCATGGCGCTTACTCCTTTGGCGTCTGTGGCGTTCGCCATGACTGTCTCAACGTAGGGTCGCGCTCTGCTTGTAATGCTGTATTACAAGAATGATGACTGAGCACACGTCGCTCTGCAGAAATTCCGGACACTGAAGGGTTTGAAAAAAGGCGTTGGTCCGATGAATGCCGTGAATCTGGAGAAAATGATTCAGAAGTTCGAGAAGACGGGCATGTCCGTATCTATTGAACTGGGGACATAGAAACGACGGAGAGGATTCGTTCCGACCGTGACCCTCAGTGGTTCACAACCCCACAACAGGCTACAGCAGCAGTCCACTCACACACCGCCACGCCTCATACCGAACCCAGGGTTATTGCGCGGTTCGTCCGTCCTCCTCCCCTCCGAAAGGCTCATTCCAGACGAGTGAAAACCCATTGTTTGGGTAGTAGAGTAATTATGGTGTACGCGTACGTGGAGACATTGTTTGCTCACCAATTGCCGACATTGAGGCGGAATGAGGATAACCAGCCCGGATTCGCCGAGGGAGACGGAAAACCGCCTTAAAAACCATCCACAGGCTGGCCGGCACACCGGACCTGGACACTAATCCCCGGGTTGATTCGTGCTGAGAACCGGTGCACCTTCCCGCTCGGGAAGCAGCGCGTTAGACCTACGATTAGCCAGCTGGCGAGAAGACGAGTTCTTTTGGCGTGCAGCATGGTAGAGGGAGGAAACGAATGGATTCGACGTCAGTCGAAGCAGTGGACACAGCAATGCAGCAGGAGACGAGTGGTGGTGTTTAAACGTGTAGTGCATGGAGAACTGTCCCAACAGTGGACATACCCATGAACACAGTGCCTAAAATTCTACGAAGCAACCTTCTCTGCTCGCCATTCAAAATGACCCATGTGCACGAGTTTCTTCCTGTTGACCTGCCAGCAAGAGAGGCCTTTGCATTAGAATCTCTTGCTCGCATGGGAGTGGACAATAAGTGGCCTTGAAAGATTTTGTGGACAGACGAAGCCTACTTCCATCTGACAGGATATAAACATATTTGTCGAATATGGACAACGGAAAATCCAAACGCAAATCAACTACTCTGTGGTGTGGGTGTACGGCATTGTTTATCACAGGGCCAAATTATTCGAAGAGACAGGTGCTTCTCGTCCTGTTACCTGTGCCGTCACTGGTAAGTGCTATGAGTGTCTATTACGGAACCACGTCATTCCAGCCCTGAAACAGCGTGGATGTGTGGGTGGGTTCATTTTTATGCAAAATGGCGCACCTCCACACATTGCAAAATCCAGTTAAGCAGCTGCTGAAGCAACATTTCTGAAATGCTAGAGCTGTCAGCCGCCATTTCCCTAAAGCCTGGCCGTGCCAATCACCTGAACTTAATCCGCGTGACTTCTGGCCGTGGGGCTACCTGAAAGATGTTGTGTTCATTGTTCCGATTGTAAACTTAGCTGCATTGGAGGCAGTCATTGCGCAAAATATTCTGAACGTGATACCGGATACACTTCGACCAGTTGCAGAAGACGGTGGAGGTGAACATGTTTTACGCCAGTCACATGGAAATTAATAACCATATCTGACTTTGATGCTTTTTATGAGGTTTTTGGACTCAGGACAATTAAAAACCGATTCTTCCCATAAAAAGTGATATGACTTCGCCGTGGTGGATAGGCTTACGTTACTACACTCCTGGAAATGGAAAAAAGAACACATTGACACCGGTGTGTCACACCCACCATACTTGCTCCGGACACTGCGAGAGGGCTGCACAAGCAGTGATCACACGCACGGCACAGCGGACACACCAGGAACCGCGGGGTTGGCCTTCGAATGGCGCTAGCTGCGCAGCATTTGTGCACCGCCGCCGTCAGTGTCAGCCAGTTTGCCCTGGCATACGGGGCTCCATCGCAGTCTTTAACACTGGTAGCATGCCGCGACAGCGTGGACGTGAACCGTATGTGCGGTTGACGGACTTTGAGCGAGGGCGTATAGTGGGCATGCGGGAGGCCGGGTGGACGTACCGCCGAATTGCTCAACACGTGGGGCGAGAGGTCTCCACAGTACATCGATGTTGTCGCCAGTGGTCGGCGGAAGGTGCACGTGCCCGTCGACCTGGGACCGGACCGCAGCGACGCACGGATACACGCCAAGACCGTAGGATCCTACGCAGTGCCGTAGGGGACCGCACCGCCACTTCCCAGCAAATTAGGGACACTGTTGCTCCTGGGGTATCGGCGAGGACCATTCGCAACCGTCTCCATGAAGCTGGGCTACGGTCCCGCACACCGTTAGGCTGTCTTCCGCTCACCCCCCAACATCGTGCAGCCCGCCTCCAGTGGTGTTGCGACAGGCGTGAATGGAGGGACGAATGGAGACGTGTCGTCTTCAGCGATGAGAGTCGCTTGTGCCTTGGTGCCAATGATGGTCGTATGCGTGTTTGGCGCCGTGCAGGTGAGCGCCACAATCAGGACTGCATACGACCGAGGCACACAGGACCAACACCCGGCCTCATGGTGTGGGGAGCGATCTCCTACACTGGCCGTACACCTCTGGTGATCGTCGAGGGGACACTGAATAGTGCACGGTACATCCAAACCGTCATCGAACCCATCGTTCTACCATTCCTAGACCGGCAAGGGAACTTGCTGTTCCAACAGGACAATGCACGTCCGCATGTATCCCGTGCCACCCAACGTGCTCTAGAAGGTGTAAGTCAACTACCCTGGCCAGCAAGATCTCCGGATCTGTCCCCCATTGAGCATGTTTGGGACTGGATGAAGCGTTGTCTCACGCGGTCTGCACGTCCAGCACGAACGCTGGTCCAACTGAGGCGCCAGGTGGAACGGCATGGGAAGCCGTTCCACAGGACTACATTCAGCATCTCTACGATCGTCTCCATGGGAGAATAGAAGCCTACATTGATGCGAAAGGTGGATATACACTGTACTAGTGCCGACATTGTGCATGTTCTGTTGCCTGTGTCTATGTGCCTGTGGTTCTGTCAGTGTGATCATGTGACGTATCTGACCCCAGGAATGTGTCAATAAAGTTTCCCCTTCCTGGGACAATGAACTCACGGTGTTCTTATTTCAATTTCCAGGAGTGTAAAAGTATCACACCTCTACCCATGCAAACTGAGTAGTACAGTTTGCTTAACGTCAGACATACACCTTAGGCATTCTTGTATGTTCCATTTGTCATTTGTAGTCGACCACAATTAAATTATGAGGCTTAAAGCGCCATCTATTGCTACATTTTGTAACAATTTGTTTTTATTCTGTTCTACGTTTATCTCTTTTTCGATGATATTTAGTTTCAATTTGAAGTCATTCTGACCAGTGGCGTTATTTCTACAGCGGTTTGAAAATTTAACTTTAATTATAATCACCCAGTATATATATGACGTTGAATGGGTATGTATTTATTGCACTCTTCTATCAGTCCATCGCCTCCTTTCTCCCTTGTTTCTCTCTATCTCCTCCTCACCACTCTCTGTCCACATCCTCATCTCTCCTGTTTCTATCTACTTCTCTCCCAACTACCATCTGGTCTTTCCCTCTTTACACACCTACATCTACATGACTACTCTGCAATTCACATTTAAGTGCTTGGCAGAGGGTTCATCGAACCACAATCATACTATCTCTCTACTATTCCACTCCCGAACAGCGAGCGGGAAAAACGAACACCTAAACCTTTCTGTTCGAGCTCTGATTTCTCTTATTTTATTTTGATGATCATTCCTACCTATGTAGGTTGGGCTCAACAAAATATTTTCGCATTCGGAAGAGAAAGTTGGTGACTGAAATTTCGTAAAAAGGTCTCGCCGCGACGAAAAACGTCTATGCTCTAATGACTTCCATCCCAACTCGTGTATCATATCTGCCACACTCTCTCCCCTATAACGCGATAATACAAAACGAGCTGCCCTTCTTTGCACCCTCTCGATGTCCTCCGTCAATCCCACCTGGTAAGGATCCCACACCGCGCAGCAATATTCTAACAGAGGACGAACGAGTGTAGTGTAAGCTGTCTCTTTAGTGGACTTGTTGCATCTTCTAAGTGTCCTGCCAATGAAACGCAACCTTTGGCTCGCCTTCCCGACAATATTATCTATGTGGTCCTTCCAACTGAAGTTGTTCGTAATTTTAACACCCAGGTACTTAGTTGAATTGACAGCCTTGAGAATTGTACTATTTATCGAGTAATCGAATTCCAACGGATTTCTTTTGGAACTCATGTTTATCATCTCACACTTTTCGTTATTTAGCGTCAACTGCCACCTGACACACCATACAGCAATCTTTTCTAAATCGCTTTGCAGCTGATACTGGTCTTCGGATGACCTTACTAGACGGTAAATTACAGCATCATCTGCGAACAACCTAAGAGAACTGCTCAGATTGTCACCCAGGTCATTTATATAGATCAGGAACAGTAGAGGTCCCAGGACGCTTCCCTGGGGAACACCTGATATCACTTCAGTTTTACTCGATGATTTGCCGTCTATTACTACGAACTGCGACCTTCCTGACAGGAAATCACGAATCCAGTCGCACAACTGAGACGATACCCCATAGCTCCGCAGCTTGATTAGAAGTCGCTTGTGAGGAACGGTGTCAAAAGCTTTCCGAAAATCTAGAAATACGGAATCAACTTGAGATCCCCTGTCGATAGCGGCCATTACTTCGTGCGAATAAAGAGCTAGCTGCGTTGCACAAGAGCGATGTTTTCTGAAGCCATGCTGATTACGTGTCAATAGATCGTTCCCTTCGAGGTGATTCATAATGTTTGAATACAGTATATGCTCCAAAACCCTACTGCAAACCGACGTCAATGATATAGGTCTGTAGTTAAATGGATTACTCCTACTACCCTTCTTGAACACTGGTGCGACCTGCGCAATTTTCCAATCTGTAGGTACAGATCTATCGGTGAGCGAGCGGTTGTATATGAGTGCTAAGTAGGGAGCTATAGTATCAGCATAATCTGAAAGGAACCTAATCGGTATACAATCTGGACCTGAAGACTTGCCCGTATCAAGCGATTTGAGTTGCTTCGCAACCCCTAAGGTATCTACTTCTAAGAAACTCATGCTAGCAGATGTTCGTGTTTCAAATTCTGGAATATTCCATTCGTCTTCCCTGGTGAAGGAATTTCGGAAAACTGCGTTCAATAACTCCGCTTTAGCGGCACAGTCGTCGATAACAGTACCATCGGCACTGCGCAGCGAAGGTATTGACTGCGTCTTGCCGCTTGTGTACTTTACATACGACCAGAATTTCTTCGGATTTTCTACCAAATTTCGAGACAATGTTTCGTTGTGGAACCTATAAGTCGATCTCCCTCTTCTATCTCCTCTTCACCCTCTCTATCACCTCCTTCACCCTCTCTTTGTCTATCTCTTCTTCTTCCCTCTCTCTGTCCAACTTTTCCTCCACCCTCTCTCTGCGCATCTCCTCCTTTCCCTGTCTCTAACAATCTACTCCTCTTCCATTTCTCTGCCCATCTATTCAACTCCACTCTCTCTGTCCATTTCCCCCTCTCCCTAAATCTCCCCATCTCCTACTTCCCCCTCTGTTTGTATACGCCTCCTCGCCCCCTCTTTGCTCTCCACGTTATGTCCTACACCGCAATAGGAGATTGGTAGTGCTTACTACCCTTCCTCTCACGGTATGTCTTTTCATATTGTAACTTAAGAGTTTGACAGAGCACTGAAAGACCTGAGTCGAAACAAGGCCCCAGGAGTAGACAACATTCCATTAGAACTATTGACAGCCTTGGGAGAGCCGGTACTGACAAAACTCTACCATCTGGTGAGCAAGATGAACGAGACAGGCGAAATACCCTCAGACTTCATGAAGAATATAATAATTCCAATCCCAAAGAAAGCAGATGTGAAAATTACCGAACTATCAGTTTAATAAGTCACGGCTGCAAAATATTAACACGAATTCTTTACAGACGAATGGAAAACCTAGTAGAAGCTGACCTTGGGGAAGATCAGTTTGGATTCCGTAGAGATATTGGAACACATGAGGTAATACTGACCCTACGACTTATCTTAGAAGCTAGTTTAAGGAAAAGCAAACCTACCTTTCTAGCATTTGTAGACTTAGAGAAAGCTTTTGACAATGTTGACTGGAATGCTCTCTTTCAAATTCTGAAGGTGGCAGTGGTAAAATACAGGGAGCGAAAGGCTATTTACAATTTGTACAGAAACCAGATGGCAGTTATAAGAGTCGAGGGAGACGAAAGGGAAGCAGTGGTTGGGAAGGGAGTGAGACAGGGTTGCAGCCTCTCCCCGATGTTATTCAATCTGTATATTGAGCAAGCAGTGAAGGAAACAAAAGAAAAATTCGGAGGAGGTATTAAAATCCATGGAGAAGAAATAAAAACTTTAAGGTTCGCCGATGACATTGTAATTCTGTCAGAGCCAGCAAAGGACTTGGAAGAGCAGTTGAACGGAATGGACAGTGTCTTGAAAGGAGGGTATAAGATGAACTTCAACAAAAGAAAACGAGGATAATGGAATGTAGTCGAATGAAGTCGGGTGATGCTGAGGGAATTAGATTAGGAAATGAGACACTTAAAGTAGTAAAGGAGTTTTGCTATTTGGGGAGCAAAATAACTGATGATGGTCGAAGTAGAGTGGATATAAAATGTAGACTGGCAATGGCAGGGAAATGGTTTCTGAAGAAGAGAAATTTGTTAACATCGAGTCTAGATCTAAGTGTCAAGAAGTCGTTTTTGAAAGTATTTGTATGGAGTGTAGCCATGTATGGAAGTGAAACATGGACGATAAATATTTTGGACAAGAAGAGAATAGGAGCTTTTGAAATGTGGTGCTACAGAAGAATGTTGAAGATTAGATGGGTAGATCACATAACTAACGAGGAGGTACTGAATAGGATTGGGGAGAAGAGAAATTTGTGGCACAACTTGACTAGAAGAAGGAATCGGTTGGTAGGACATGTTCTGAAGCATCAAGGGATCACCAATTTAGTATTGGAGGGCATCGTTGAGGGTAAAAATCATAGAGGGAGGAGACCAAGAGATGAATACAGTAAGCAGATTGAGAAGGATGTAGGTTGCAGTAGGTACTAGGAGATGAAGAAGCTTGCACAGGATAGAGTAGCATGGAGAGCTGCATCAAACCAATCTCAGGACTGAAGACCACAACATCCACAACAACTGATAGATGTATCAAATTTGCTTGAAATGGTTTGAGGGGTTTAGGATGAGCTTTTTACCTGTGGCTTTGCTCGGCTTCATACTTGTTAAATATATTCACCTGTATTTGTGCACATATTTCAGCTGTATCTCTAGCGAAGTTCACCCTGCAGTTTCATTTTCATGCTGTTCAATATTTAACATTTCATACCTCCTGGAAAATGTGTCCTCCAACGACCTCATTTTGCAGGTACATTCTGTGGTATACGTGTCTACAGTCTGAAAAAATGTTCTAAATAAAGTTAGTAGTAAAGAACTAATAAATTAAAAAGACTAGCAAGATACGGCTGTTTTTCACGCATCTCACTGTCTGACGCTGCATCTCCTTGTCTATGTCTCGGACAATGGCATACTTTTGACACACGGTCAGGGGCATATGGGGACAGTTTTTCAAGCATCTCACTATCTGATGCCACATGTCCATAACTATCTCTCGGAAAATACCTTGTTTTTCGACGTACACTCAGCTGCATATGTGGCTACTGTCCTCGAAACGTGTTGTGAACGCAGTGAGTACCAAATAAGTAATAAATTTTAATGTCAAACACGAAACGGTAGTTTTTCACTCGTCGATATAATTTTGATGTACATTCAGTGGTATATTTGAATACTATCTGAAAAATGTGTCGCGATTACAGTTAGTAGTAAAGAAGTAATGAATTAAAATATCGTGCCTCATGCGGCGCTGTTACTGGATGAAGAGATAAATTTGGTACGCGATAAACTTTCTTCCTATCATCATTTTGTGGGTTGTTGTCAGAGACAAATAGTTACATAAAAGTTAGAAATTATACATACATCAAAAAAGTTTTGCATCACCTCGGTTCGAGAGCTCCGTAACCTGTGCAGAAAATTAGAGATCGACATGAACATCATTTCTGCCCTTTTTATTGCTCATGAAAACCACACATTGCATGTTGTACCGCCTTACAGCGAGACATTCAGAGATGGTGGAGCAGTTTGATGTACACTCCGGTACATCTAATGTCGAGTAGCACGTCCTCTTGCATTGACGCATGCCTGTATTCGTCGTGGCATACTATCCACAAGTTCATCAAGGCACTGTTGGTCAGGATTGTCCCACTCCTCAACGGCGATTCGGCGTAGATCCCTCAGAGTGTTTGGTGGGTCACGTCGTCCATAAACACCCCCTTTTAGTCTATCCCAGGCATGTTCGATACGATTCGCCTCTGGAGAACATACTAGCCACTCTAGTCGAGCGATGTCGTTATCCCAAATGAAGTAGTTCACAAGATGTACACGATGGAGTTGCGAATTGTCGTCCTTGAAGACGAATGCCTCGCCATTATGCTGCCGATATGGTTGCAATACTTGTCAGAGGATGGCATTCTCGTATCGTATAACCGTTAAGGCACCTTCCATGACTACCAGCGGCTTACGTCGGCCCCACATAATGCTACCCCAAAACAGCAGGGAACCTCCACCTTGCTACATTCGCTGCACATTGTGTCTAAGGGGTTTAGCCTGACCGGATTGCCTCGAAACACGCCTCCGACGATTGTCTGGTTGAAGGAACATGCGACACTCATCGGTGAAGAGAACATGTGCCAATCCGGAGTGGTCCATTCGGCTATCTGTTGGGCCCATACGTAACGCGCTGCATGGTGTCATTGTTGCAAAGATGGACCTCGCCATGGACGGTGGAAGTTTATGGCTCTGAGCACTATGGGACTTAATATCTATGGTCATCAGTCCCCTAGAACTTAGAACTACTTAAACCTAACTAACCTAAGGACATCACATAACACCCAGCCATCACGAGGCAGAGATGACGGTGGAAGTGAAGTTGCGCATCATGCAGGCTATTGAGCACAGTTTGAGTCGTAACACGATGTCCTGTGGCTGCACAAAAAGCATTATTCAACTGGGTGGTGTTGCTTTTAGGGCTCCTCAGAGCCATAATCCCTAGGTAGCGGCAGTCCACTGCAGTAGTAGCCCTTTGGCGGCTTGAGCGAGTCATGTCATCGGCAGTTCCTGTCTCTCTGTATCTCATCCACGTCCCAACAACATCGCTTTGGTTCACTCCGAGACGCCTGGACACTTCCCTTGGTGAGAGCCCTTCCTGGTACAAAGTAACAATGCGGACGTTATAGAACTGCGGTATTGACCGTCTAGGCATGGTTGAATTGCAGACAACACGAGACGTGTACCTCCTTCCTGGTGGAATGCCTGAAACTGACCGGCTGTCTGACGTCCTCCCGTCTAATAGGCGCTGCTCATGCACGGTTGTTTACATCTTTGGGCGGGTTTATTGACATCTCTAAACAGTCAAAGGGACTGTGTCTGTGATACGATATCCACAGTCAACGTCTATCTTCAAGAGTTCTGGAACAGGGAGGATGCAAAACTTTTTTGATGTGTGTAGTTGTAGTTCCAAGAAAAACAATGACTAGCTTACGACATGACAAATAAAAACTCAGATTATTTAACTTATTATTGTGGCTCCAAATAATAACACACGGTTACAAGCAACACTGTCAAATGACTGCTATTTGGGTTTTTAACAAAATATCAGTGTACTAGGTGGCTAGTTAGTTAGTTAGTTAGTAACATGTTCCATTGATCAATCTCAGGGTAACAGTTGTGATGTGGAACATGTCAAATGCATAAGAAATGCACACATGAACCACGGTTCTTCCTAATCTGAAAACCTTTGTTTCCTACCTCATTCCCTTAAGTGACGCAAAATGCATATATTATACCTATAGATTTATTTATTCCTATTCAAGAATTCATCTATAGTATAGAAAGAGTTGTCAAGGAGATGTGATTTCAATTTATTTTTGAAACTATTATTGCTCTCTGTCAGACATTTTATTTCATGTGGTAATTTATCGAATAGTTTTACTGCAGCGTATTTTGACCCTTTCTGATCGTCTGCCGGACCCCCTCTGTCTAAGAGGCCTTCTCATCCGTGATTATTTACATCTTTGGGTGGGTTAATGATATCTCTGAACAGTCAAAGGGACTGCGTCTGTGATACAATATCCACAGTCAACGTCTGTCTTCAGGAGTTCTGGGAACTGGGATGATGCAAAACTTTATTTGATGCGTTTATGTGAAATTTTTCGCAAGTCATTAACTGCTTTCATTCTCAAGAACTCGATCAATAAAGTATGGATCCTTGTACATCATGAGCTACTCTGATTTTTCACCCCCACCCCTATGCTTGGTATGTGGTTCT
Source organism: Schistocerca gregaria (assembly GCF_023897955.1). Taxonomy (NCBI): domain Eukaryota; kingdom Metazoa; phylum Arthropoda; class Insecta; order Orthoptera; family Acrididae; genus Schistocerca; species Schistocerca gregaria. Next base: position 405,985,719 of record NC_064927.1, on the reverse strand, counting down.
TACCACGACAACGATTCCTTTCAGACAGTAAGTGATACTTGATCCAAGTTTGTTTGAAATCTGTCCAGTGGCTTAGGAACAGATGTGGAACATATTTCCCAGGGGCCATGTGGTCAGCACGGCGTTCTCCCAGTTGTCAGTTTCCGTGACCAGTGTCGCTACTTCTCACTCATGTAGCTCCTCAATTGGCCTCACAAGGGCTGAGTGCACTGCGCTTGCCAACAGCACTCGGCAGACCCGGACAGAGATCCAGCCGAGACCGACAGCGCTTAATTTCAGTCATCTGACAGGAACCGGTTTATCACTGCAGCTAGGCCGTTGGCTATGTTATTATTAGCTATTTATTCGGGAAAACTTTGTTTGTGTTAGGCCATTTGTTGACAACGTACTTGTGCTCGTAAGAATAACTTGCTAAACTGATAATAAAATTTTTCATTAAGATTTAAATAAAACGGCTTAAGGGTGGTAGGACGTCAACCGGACCGACTTGGAGCAGGAGAGGCACCACAGGACATTTTATTTTCTACTGTCTGTACTTTTACAAATAAATTCATAAGACTTTGTTAGCATGGCCAGGAAGGATTTGGCATTCACACTCATAGCAGTGGACGTTCAAAAACATAACAAAATAAATTTTTTACATGTGAAATTTCATCATTTTTTCGCTTACTATTGACTGCATTTGTTGCTATAGGTACATTTTTCTTCACAAGTGAGAGAGATTATTTGATGAATTTTGCACAGCATACAAACCATACTTAGAGGTGTATGTAACTCTAGAATTTTCCTAATCTCTTAGAAACTGTGGTAAAAATTGAGATAATTAACTACAAAATTTAATTTTTCTAAACAGAAAGTTTAAAACGTAACGGCTCATTCATTTTCTCATAAATTAAATAGATTCTAGAGTTTCAGACACCTGTAAGTATGGTTTGTGTGCTGCGCAAAATTCATCGAACAGTCTCTCTTACTTATGAAGAAAAGTGTACCTATAGAAACAAATGCAGCCAATAGCAAGTGAAAAAATGATGAAATTTCACATGTAAAATAGATTATTTTGTTATGTTTTTGAACTTCCGCTGCTACGAGTGTGAATACTGAATCCTTCCTGGTCATGCTGACAAAGTTGTATGAATTTACTTGTAAAAGTATAGGTAGTAAAAATTAAAATGTCCTGTGGTGCCTCTCCTGCTCCAACTCGGCCCGGTTGACGCCCTACCCCCGTTAAGTTTGTGCACAGTTTAATGCACAGTTACTGGTTTCGCTCATCTGACGAGAGCATCATCAGATAATCGTTGCTCTGGCGGCAGCACATTAGGAGATAAAACAAGCGGTGGACATCACAGTGAAACAAGAGCGAAACTGCAAGACAAGTATGCTACCTCCATCTCCTAGTGAACTTTATTGTACAAGTATTTGGTTATATATTTGAAATGAGGTGTACAGAAACTGTAACTTTATGTGATTATAATGAGAACATCTTAATAGGTATCATGTACAAGTTTGGTATTTGAATCGACTGCGAGCGAACAACGATGTTGTAAAGCTGTATCGCAGAATTTAACATGGTATGTTCGTGCTCCCTCACCACAATACAACGTAACATTATCTGCTTTACTCTAACACAGCTAAACTCGGTGACTGCGTCACTCTACCAAAGCCTAACATTGACTGTTCTACTGCGCCCTCGTGCACATCAGAGAATTGCCATTTCTGCCTCATTCTAATACAGCTTAACATTATCTGCTCATTTCGCCCACACGCACACCAAAGATAGCAACGTAACTTCTGCGATATAGCTTTACAACATCGCTGCTCACTAAAAATCGATTCAGATACCAAAAATTACACATGACACATATCAGTTTCATTTTCCATATTTCATGTAAATGTACACCACGCAATAGAGTGAGTCCAGCGATATTGGCGCACTGATTTGGAAAGTTAGCTTTACAGTCTCTGACAATAAACGAGGGTTATTCCTTGGAGGTGAAAATGGCATATGAATTTAATGATTCGGGGAATTCTTTTTGAGCTTTGGTCACATACGTAGTAGAAAGTAAATGTATTAACGAAGTTGATATTAGTACTGCATTTTATTGTGGGCCGCCATTAAATAAGAAAGCGTAGCTTAATGAAGCACGTCCACTGGCGGGAAAGTCTAAGAACGTTTATCAAGGTACATTTAACGAATGCTTCATATACTTCCTTGACGCCATATTTCATGCGTAAGTACTTTTGTCAGCGTAAATTACAGTGATTAGTGGAGGGTTATTTGATTTCTGTCTCACGTCCTTGCAATTTTACGTGATTTTCTAATTAACGTAATTACAAGTTATCGTACGACATGATTAAGACCGGTTCATCCCCCACGCAGTGCTCCGTACTGCCACAGATGTACAGACACCGCCTTTTTTTTTTATTAAGACGCAGTAATTAAATTCAAAGATAAGCGCTTAGTTAACAAACAATCTTAGCGCAATTTCAGCCTTTTTTGAAATGTTGATATAAAGTGATGGTGAATGGAGAAATCTTAAGGTAAAAGTATTCAATTAAATCTGTAATTTACCGAAAGGAATTCAGTGACTCTTCCTGACACAGAATGGATAGAATTACTTGTAGCTCACTCACGTAAAGAGTGATTCAACTGTTGTTAACTGAACATTACTTGTTTGATTCAGAGTATTATAGTGGAAGGAGCACAACATTTTTTACCAGTTTTAATCAGAGACAGTGAAATTGCTTTCTGAGGTCGAAGTATTTTTGAAAACACTATTTCTACTACATTCAGGGTTAGCAAATCTGCATCTGATCATCTCAAATTACTCTTGTACTTATTTTATTGCATTTGTTGCTTAGCATGTGCGGATACAAACAAGATTTTAGTCATCGTGGATAAGTTAAGAAGTGTGTAGAGACATTCTTTAACACTAAATTAAACATATGGAAATAGCAACGGACTTTCACTACGCAGAACTGTAAACATGCCGTAAAACGGGCTGAATGGGAAAAATCGAGTGAACAGTGCGTAAACTTCCAAAACATTTCTATGCTCTCGTGTTGAACGATAAATGGGGATGGCAATCAAATATTTGTTTTTCTAAGTTGGCAGCGAACTACTCTGACAGCGAAATTTAGAATTACACAGTTTACTCTAGGACGAGCTTTGTATGCGAGTCTGAATTTCCTTGCTTCGAACTTTATACGTAAATACTAATCTAATTGCTTTAACCTAAGTACTTGGAAATCAATTTTGCAATTCCATTACATTAACGAATAGTTAAGTTATAAAGTGTGCCTCAATATGACTTGTGTTTCATTGAATCGAAAATGTAGATTTAGATTTTCGGAATTTGTGGGGCGACTAAAAAAGTAACAGTCAGTATTTCTCCAGGAGAAGACAAATAACTTGACAGATATGAAGAACCACCTGGAACTATGCTCAACCAAAGAGATAACGCATTTATTAAAATGTATGCGAAAAGTGAGCAGTGATTTAGATTATGCACACGTAAAATTTCTTATTTAGGTGGCAAAAGTAATGTTGCTGTTTTTGTTTGAAGAAATCATGGCGTATCAAACTCGTTTATTTTAGCAGATCAGCATTACTTTTCACTGAAGGAGATGCTGTTCGAAAGATCTCTATTACTTCTAGGGATATCTACGATTTCTACATTCAGGTACCATGATCTTTCTCAGTGTGATGTTAGTGATTGCATGAATTAACAGACAAACCATAATTTTCAGTTTAATGTTACAATATGCCTGTTAGAGGAATGGCACTTAAATATTACTGACATCTGCAATGTGTGATAATTGAAGAAAACTTCACAAGCCAAGATTGTTAAAGGAAGCATTTTATTGGATGAACGGTTTCGACAGAACTATGTATTGCCGTCATCACAGGATCTTATGCTTTAAAATTTTTTACATGAGGGATTTTCATCAGCCTCGAGATGACAGCGTGTTTGTGTTGTCCTCATCATTTTATCATCATTCATGAAAGTGGCGAGAGTGGACTGAGCGAAGATTGGGAATTTGTACCGGCGCTGATAACCGCGCAGTTGAGTACCCCACGAACCAAACATCATCATCATTTTTACATCGTACTGTCCATCAGTGTTGCAAATCGCTTCACATTGAATATCACTTCCTACTACCACGAAGATCATTACACACTGACATGTTAGATATAACAGCATAATTTACAAACATAAATATAACTAATCAAAATATCCACGGGTGTACTGCCGGTCTATAGTGTCCAACGGGCACAATATTTCGGCGATCAAACATGTCGCCATCATCAGGTGAACTGACGGACTGAGCTCCTGTGAACGTGCCGGCACGGAGATCCGTACGCTATGGCTGCTCAGGGGGAACTGGATATTTTGATTATCAAATACGCCGGGAGAAACTCAAGAATCACATAAATATAACTACATTGCGTCGATAACAAGCGGTCATGTTCACCACCTGCTTCACACCCAAAAGGTCTATGGAGAGAAACAATGACATTAACACTGCTGTTTCTATTAGCCCTCTCTTTGGAGTGAATAGAAACACCAAATCTTAATGTTATAAAATAATTAAGTGGATCCAAGAACTAATTAAAAATAGAAAGTTCGGTACAGGATCCGTAATTCCATATAACTTTAATCTTCATGATGTTATTAAAATTATATATATATATATATATATATATATATATATATATATATATGGCTCACCAGCCATGTGACCATCTTCTTCCGTGCAGATGCACAGCTGCACAAACAGTGCCCGAACTCTTACGGCAATCGGCATTAAAGCCGTGATTAATGAATATAAGGGCAGGGGCAGTATAAATATAGTGCGGGACAATACGTTGCAAATGTGGGTCTCACGGGAGGCGTGCCAGAGATAAGTCCTTGCAGTCGCACAATTCACTGTGTCCTCAGTGGCTCAGATGAAAAGACTGAGTGGAAGGACCACCAAACTAAATTTAACTGATGTGTTGTGACATCCTCAACGACCAAACCCAACGATCAACAACGAAAAAAAAATGCAAAAAAAGAAAAAAAAATGGAGAGAGCGTGTGCCATGTAAGCAGAAGATCCCGGGTACGAGTCCCGGTCGGGGCATACATTTTCAACTGTCCCCGTTGACTTATATCAACGCCTGTATGCAGCTAGGGGTATTCATTTCATTGTTATTAAAGTTCTGAATCATTTTGTTTTAAATTTAGCAACTGATTCTTTTCACTCCATTTTACGGCACTATTAAACTGCTTCGGCAGCACTACGTAAGACTTGTGGGCGTTAGCGTTAGTTAGTAGCGACTGTTGGATATCAGAGCCAGTGCTACCGTGCTGCCAGCAAACAGCGGCCCTCTTGCGGCCTGCACTCGTACTGCGCGCTAGCTGGCAACCACAGCGACCGCTTGACGGATCAAAGACTGGGCCACATTACGAGCAATCAGCAACTTAAGCCGAGTCTGCAGAATCGGTGGCGCGCCGCCTACCATTGTCAGTCCTTTGTGAGGCACTCACCGCGGCGACTACACTGCGAACTATCCTTGATGGACTACGCCCTCTCTCCAGCCGTTAGCTGCTGGCGGCTCATTAGAAGAAAAGCAGCCAGTCAGCACTGCTGTTTACGAGGCATGAAAGAGTCCGTATTAACGACGTGGAGTTCCGATTACGGACCATCGTTTAGCAGTAATCTCTCCTAATAATTTCCTTCTAGCAGTCGTTGAGCTGCGCAAAAGAGGAGAGAAGAAAATTACATCTTTTACACTTAATCGAACCCCTTTGCTCTCCTTTCGTCCTGTTCCCCTCCACCCTTCTCCAATTTAATTTCGCGCGGCCCATTAAAATCTTTGTATCTTCCTCGTTATTTAGTTCCCTAAATGAGTGTCTATTCCTCTGTGAATGTGGTAGTAAGCGATTCTCAAACCTCGCGAGGGAACACGTGCATCCAGTAACTACCAGCACTCCAGTGCTATACCTTCACTATTACTTGCATCGATTGAAACAACAGTTGATCTCGTGGTCGTGCGGTAGCGTTCTCGCTTCCCACGCCCGGGTTCCCAGGTTCGATTCCCGGCGGGGTCAGGGATTTTCGCTGCCTCGTGATGGCTGGGTGTTGTGTGATGTCCTTAGGTTAGTTAGGTTTACGTAGTTCTAAATTCTAGGGGACTGATGACCACAGTAGTTAAGTCCCATAGTGCCCAGAGCCATTTGAACCATTTTTTTTGGATTGAAACAACAAGTTTTCTGCTACCAGTCGCAGTTTATTTTATTTGCACCAGGCATTTCAGAGATCTTACAATCCATCATGCAGAACGTAGTTTGGTTTTTCTATGTTTCTTTTTCGAAGCTATTGAATCTCATCGTTTTAGGGCTATCTTTATTACTGGTAATGAATTCGGTCTTTCTGTTGTTGAAAAATGGACCTGCAGTGCAACTGCTACGGTCGCAGGTTTGAATCCTGCCTCGGGCATGGATGTGTGTGCTGTCCTTAGATTAGTCAGGATTAAGTAGTTCCAAGTTCTAGGGGAGTGATGACCTAAGATGTTAAGTCCCATAGTGCTCAGAGCCATTTTGAACCTGCTGTGCTTGAAGTTGCGTAGAAGCTTCCTGCATGTCGTTTGAAGGCAGCTTACAAATTAACCTCAATTTTATTTTGTTGTAAAGTTTTTAGTCAAGATACGAGAGGCATTCAATATGTAATGTAATAATTTTCTTCTGAAGGCAGTTAGTTTTATTCAGGATTCCTCCACACCACATTATTCCCCACTCTTTTGGTCACAAAACCCTGTTTTCCAGCATAATCTATATTCAATGCAACGGCCTTATATTGTAATGGGTTCACCACCCTGGTGGAGCAAATGTAGTTTCGCTGTATTGCTCACGAGCTGCCTCCGACAGAAAATATGTTTGCTGCAATAGAGTCGCAGGTCAGAGCAGTCTCGGCAGTTGTTGCAATCGCTCACTGCTACAGGGCAGTTGTTGTCTGCCTCTGGCACAGCGCAGTTCATAGCCGTGTATTGTAAGGTAAATTTTATTATTTTTATTGGCATGCGCGTAGTTAAGTTACTTGTCTCAGATGTTAATATGAATTTGTTTCAATCCTTTTGTGATTCGTCAGCACAAGTTGACCCACGTTTGTAATATTCAATTTTTCATATAATGGATTGCAGACCTTTATCAATAATGTAAAAGATATTCAGAATATAATTTTTACCAGTCAACAAAGAAAGGAAGGAATAATTTTGCCTTAAGTCATTACCAGTCCCGATCCAGTCATTTATTTAAATTTAAATATTTCAGAAATTTTTTTCAGATCATGGTCATGTGTTGTTTAGTAATCAGACGACCAGATGTGCAACTGTGTCAATAAGTAAAGTCAGTTTTTCTAATGATTCAGATCTCAGTCAAATACACTCCTGGAAATGGAAAAAAGAACACATTGACACCGGTGTGTCAGACCCACCATACTTGCTCCGGACACTGCGAGAGGGCTGTACAAGCAATGATCACACGCACGGCACAGCGGACACACCAGGAACCGCGGTGTTGCCCGTCGAATGGCGCTAGCTGCGCAGCATTTGTGCACCGCCGCCGTCAGTGTCAGCCAGTTTGCCGTGGCATACGGAGCTCCATCGCAGTCTTTAATACTGATAGCATGCCGCGACAGCGTGGACGTGAACCATATGTGCAGTTGACGGACTTTGAGCGAGGGCGTATAGTGGGCATGCGGGAGGCCGGGTGGACATACCGCCGAATTGCTCAACACATGGGGCGTGAGGTCTCCACAGTATATCGATGTTGTCGCCAGTGGTCGGCGGAAGGTGCACGTGCCCGTCGACCTGGGACCGGACCGCAGCGACGCACGGATGCACGCCAAGACCGTAGGATCCTACGCAGTGCCGTAGGGGACCGCACCGCCACTTCCCAGCAAATTAGGGACACTGTTGCTCCTGGGGTATCGGCGAGGACCATTCGCAACCGTCTCCATGAAGCTGGGCTACGGTCCCGCACACCGTTAGGCCGTCTTCCGCTCACCCCCCAACATCGTGCAGCCCGCCTCCAGTGGTGTCGCGACAGGCGTGAATGGAGGGACGAATGGAGACGTGTCGTCTTCAGCGATGAGAGTCGCTTGTGCCTTGGTACCAATGATGGTCGTATGCGTGTTTGGCGCCGTGCAGGTGAGCGCCACAATCAGGACTGCATACGACCGAGGCACACAGGGCCAACACCCGGCATCATGGTGTGGGGAGCGATCTCCTACACTGGCCGTACACCTCTGGTGATCGTCGAGAGGACACTGAATAGTGCATGGTACATCCAAACCGTCATCGAACCCATCGTTCTACCATTCCTAGACCGGCAAGGGAACGTGCTGTTCCAACAGGACAATGCACGTCCGCATGTATCCCGTGCCACCCAACGTGCTCTAGAAGGTGTAAGTCAACTATCCTGGCCAGCAAGATCTCCGGATCTGTCCCCCATTGAGCATGTTTGAGACTGGATGAAGCGTCGTCTCACGCGGTCTGCACGTCCAGCACGAACGCTGGTCCAACTGAGGCGCCAGGTGGAAATGGCATGGCAAGCCGTTCCACAGGACTACATCCAGCATCTCTACGATCGTCTCCATGGGAGAATAGCAGCCTACATTGCTGCGAAAGGTGGATATACACTGTAATAGTGCCGACATTGTGCATGCTCTGTTGCCTGTGTCTATGTGCCTGTGGTTCTGTCAGTGTGATCATGTGATGTATCTGACCCCAGGAATGTGTCAATAAAGTTTCCCCTTCCTGGGACAATGAATTCACGGTGTTCTTATTTCAATTTCCAGAAGTGTATTTTACAGCATTAGTAGATAGGCTAGCATTGCACTAAGCTTACAGCAAGAAAAAGGAATAAAAGTGAGATAGTGTTATTACTTTCATCCTTCTTTACCTCCTCTGCATCACTGCAGAAGATGTGTCACGGAGCACATTTGTTCTGTGCATGCAGGACACGTGAGGTGCCTAGTTGTTTCCACTGCCCTGTATGGAATACATAAGTTCTTGTACACTTCACTAAACTGCTGTCTTCATAATTATGATGTCCCCATCGCAGAAAACAGCACGCAGGTCGTGGATTCTTTTTCTTGAGGCTGAAAATAACTTCGCAAGGAACTGCTGCTATGAATAAACTATAACTCATTTGGGATGCCACTCGCGTTTATATTGATATAGACACAACAAACTATTCTTGATCACAAATTGTTGAACATATCTTTCCACAGTCTCTATATCTGGCTAAAATAACATGAAATACACCCTGTCAAAGACAAGATGTCTCTCTACTGGAACCGTCAGAACTGGAGAATAAAATTACTTGAATCAAATACTACTATTACTGACAACATGTCTGTACCTAGCGACGGTCGGAACTGTAGTAAATAAAATTGCATGAAACAAATACTGCTATAACAGACAACATGTCTGTCTACTGGAACAGTCACAACTTCAAAATGGCTCTGAGCACTATGGGACTTAACATCTTAGGCCATCGGTCCCCTAGAACTTAGAACTACTTAAACCTAACTAACCTAACGACATCACACACATCCAGGCCCGAGGCAGGATTCAAACCTGCGACCGTAGCAGTCCTGCGGTTCCAGACTTAAGCGCCTAGAACCGCATGACCACCGCGGCCGGCACAGTCACAACTGGAGAGGCGGACTGCCCGAGACACTTCGCGCGCCAAGCCAGCAAGGCGTGACCCGAAGGCCACCGAAGTGCATCGGCAGTAATATCTTCAGTCTTTTGTTTTAGTAATACTTCGATTTTAATAATTTTGAAATGACTGATTGATAGCCGGCTGTTGAGAGATGTTTATTTAAAAAATTAAGTAATTTGGATGACAGGTTTAATTAATAATAGCAACTAAAGTTTAACGTTTTGGCGCCCTACCACCGAACACAGCAGCCAATCACAAAGCAGCAGCGTCATGCAGGGGGTCTTTCTCACGGGAATGGTACCAAATCTAACATCTGTCACCGGTACCTCATCCCACATTGCGTCATCTCTATGCTTCTTGCATCTCCACTGCCCTGGGAGCATATGATGGCCGAATAAGCCAGAAATATTACAAGCTGTGCCATTCACAAGCAGAAATATAGACATCGTTATCCGGCGACACCATCAGGAGGTCAGAATTTTTCAGTTTATTCAGACCGATTTCACAGGGCCATGGCCTAGCGCTGCTTACGTCAAAATTTATCAGTTTTCATGAGTTAATATATTAACAAAAAAATATTATCATTTTTAATTTTATACGGGAAGGTACAATGTCATGTATACCCGCATGGTACTACTCCACTGGTCGACGGTTGAGCCAACATGTTGTTGCGTCAATAACCTCCCCATCATGTCGCGGAGTGCACCCTTCATTACGCCAAAAAGATATAAGTCAGAAGGTACAAGTTCCGGACTGTGGTGTATATAAGGAAGAACGGTCGAACGAAATTTTGTGAACTCCTCCCAGACGCGCAGTCTCGTGTCAGGACATTAGTTCTCATGCAGAAGGACAAACACGTTTGCCTTTTGTAGCGACGAACTTGCTGAAATCTTGTTTTGTAAATAAAATACTTGTTTTGTAAATAAAAGTGCCTTTTCTTCCTGCTAGTTACTTTGTTTATCCCATACGCGTTTCACCTTCTCCTCTTCTGAGGCATGCTGCGGTGGATGGCCACACAAACAAACTTGTTCTGATGAAATCACTTCTTCAGTTTCCTGTGGGTAGTACAATACACATCAGAGTTCATTATTGCACGATGAGGGAGGGCATCGGACAGAGTAAAGTCTTCAGAGTCCCAGAAGACCGTCACCACGATTTTAGCACCTGAAGTGCGGCTTTGAACATTTTCTTTAGAGGACAGATGATGTCCCACCACTCCGTGCATTGGCGTTTTGTTTTCGGTTTGAAGTGATTAACCCATGCTTCATCGCCTTTTACGATGTTCGACAAAAAGAATGTCATGGTCAGCCTAGCAACTGGCGTTACCGCAGATATAGTCCTTCGTTTCTCTTTATGGTCTTTTTATTGGTAGGGAGCAAGGAACCCACTGGGTGTACGTATTTGTCCCCCCAACTAGTGGATGAGTGTGTCAGCAGTACCAACAGAGAACTCCACTGGCTGGCCGGTGTGGCCGAGCGGTTCTAGGCACTTCAGTCTGGAACCGAGCGACCACTACGGTCGCAGGTTCGAATCCTGCCTCGGGCATGGATGTGTGCGATCTCTTTAGGTAGTTAGGTTTAAGTAGTTCTACGTTATAGGGGACTGATGACCTCAGATTTTAAGTCCCACAGTCCTCAGAGCCCTTTGAACATTTGAATTTTAACTCCAGTTGTGCAGCGAGATGTTTGTGACCCGTCGATCACCTCGAATGAGTGCGGCCGTACGTTCCAACTTTACCGGCCTCATAGCAGTGTGTGGGCGTTCGGGACACGGGAGATCGAACGCGTACACGCGATCTTGCTACAATGGTGACGGACGCATTGATCAACTGCTCAACTTGCTTTTGTTCACTGCCGGTCTCTGTAGACATGCTCTGATTTTCCGCAAAATGAAACTGAATGACAGCATGCTACTTGGATCGCACCTCCGTTACAGACGCCATATTGAAGGCTATACATAGTGCCACCACCTATCGGAACTTCATGAATCTATAGAGACTGGAGCGGAACATTCGTCGGTGTCCCACAACAAATTTAATATTTTTTAAACCGAAACTGGTCGAGGTAAAAATATTTTGCATTAGTTATTGAACGTTCCTCGTAATTTTTATTGCGATACTGAAGAATTTTCGACCCGCCAGGGTATTTTATTATTTCTTCTTCTTCTTTTTCGCGGATGGACCACTTAGGACCACGCGTAATCAATGTTTGTTGGCCTTCCTTTTCGCCCACTATTGGTTCAAATGGCGCTGAGCACAATGTGACTTAAAATTTGAGGTCATACGTGCCCTAGAACTACTTAGACCTAACTAACCTAAGGACATCACACACATCTGAGCCATGCTACACCTTGTGTTTAGATTCCAATGGTTTTCCTTTTCTTTCCATCACATGTTTGTTTGATATGTTGTTTGTCATTAAGTGGCTGCTTGGTTGTCTTTTCCCTCTGCTATCGCTATGTGCGTTTTTGCTTCCGTGGAACTGCTATGCAGGAAGTGAGATGTTTGACTGGTTGTAACCTCTTGTGGTGGCGCGGAAGTAGGGGCGTTGTGGGCAAAGAGAGTGTGGTGGACACAGGAGGGCAGTGTGGCTCTCCAGCGCGAAGCAGGCGTGGTCGGTTGTACCGAGTCGCCATGTGATGGTTGTGGTTGTGTGTAACGAGCGGGTCGAGTTGACGGAAGAGCTCCCCGCGTGTTGGTTGTATACAGAATCGCTCCACGAGTTCATTTCGCCTTGGTGGGACGTTAACAAGCTTCTTTACGTCCTCCGTTTCAACAATGGAGTTTAAAAGGAGACACGTAACATGAAGGAACGGTCACTACCCGTCAACGTTGCAGAGAAGACGTGAACTCCGGTGACAGAGCGTGTTGTTGCGTGACCGTGTCGTCTTGGGTATGCTGGCGACGCCTGCGCGGTCGGATGAGTGGATCCTTGCCAATCGGAGGTCGTGTACTGCCTGTTCGAGCATATTTGCAAGTTAAGTTCGTTAGGTTATTCAGATGTTAAAGTCAATGTTTCGCTTTAGTTATATATGACAAAATCTTTGTTTGTCAGCTGCACCTAGTATAGCGCATGATGACAAGGATTCAGACTTATTCATCAAGTCAGCCATTGTGTTTCCAAGTTTAGGGGGCCAGAGATAGAGCTGTTAGCGGTCTGTGAAAGAACACGTGTCCGCTCCCCTCTTAAAATCATGTCACAATGCAAACTACTTACAGGATGGATGACCTTAAAGTCCTAGTGGGAGTTTTTCGACGCGACATACACAGTAGATGTGCTGTTTGGACAGAACACTAGTATGAAACTTCCTGCAGATTAAAACTGTGTGCCGGATGGTTCTGTGAATCTCTAAATTTATCCTACGATTGCGACTGTACTCTGTGGCACCCATCAATACAAGGAAAGACGGCCAGTCGTAATCGTCAATTCTGCACTATGATCCATGCTCTGGAAATATGGAGATAACCTCTTTGCATCGGTTTCGGACGCTGTCTGATATATTTTGGTGTAGGTGGTCGAATGAATGTACTGCACAGTCATCTAGCTGCATTCGCCATCAAAAATAGGATATTTGCAAGGTAGTGGAGGGGTGATTTAACGATGATGCATAAATTTGGAAGCAATCTGCCATGTCAGAGGCTGGCGTTGAAATTATGGAACAGCTGGTATACTTCGATGTATATGATCGAATGAATGCACTGCACAGTCATCTATCTGCATTCGCAATCTAGTATATCGTACTTGCAAAGTAGTGGAGGGGTGGTTTAACGATGATGCAGAAATTGGGAAGCATTCTACCGTGTCACTGACTGGCTTTGAGATTACGAAACAACTGGTAAAATTGCTAAGACAGATCTCACTATCAATGTGTATTACAGTACATCGTCTCATTTCAAAAGTGTCTTTCCCATCCTGTCCGACCATTGGGTACGCTTTTGATTACTGCGTACTGATTGACTGAAGCGCTTGGTTGAGATGGAGGGAGCATTAGTGGAAAAATGGATATCTACTACTTGTCGCTGTGGAGCATGGGATTAAATGTAGTGGTCATCACCTTCAGACAGCTGTTTTGAAGCATTCCTCAATGCTGCAGACTTGTCCTATTTCCATATGCTGCAATTCCCCTCACATGTTTTATTTTTATTTTTTATTATTTTTTTCACCAGTAATATACCAGTACCAATCATTATTCATACTATCTAGCACCTGTTGAGAATGTAGTATCCTGCAGTTGGCAGGAAATAACTGACTATCAAGTTTGAACACACTTTATTTTAACAAAAAACATGCCTTCTTGGCGTCCACTAATTTCCAAACACAAGAACAACAAGAAGCATAACTATTTTTGTGGTGGCACAGGCCAGATAAGAGTACAAGGCAATGAAAATAAAATAATAACCAAAATACTACTCTACACAATTACAAAGATACAACTTTCTACTGCAGGCTACAGTGAGTGTATACTATGCTAGAGCCTGAATAGGTGTTGGCTGGAGCTGTCGTACCTGTAGGTACACACTGCAGGTCTGATTCTGCCGATGTGGTTATAACGCCGATTCGGCAGAGTGCTACACGTAGTCACATTTGTTCCAATTGGTGGATCTCTGTCACATGGCATTTCAAGAAGTAGTTCCGTGCGGAAAGTCTGTTGATGTTTACACCCACTGGCGATGTTTTGATCTGAGCAGCCCACCTTGCTTGTGTGTTGTGTTGGCCCTTTAACTGATAACGGGCTGCTACGACATTTTTCCCTCTGCAAAATGAATGCACAGCACAATAAACATCCATAACAGTAGCAGACGGGTGCAGACCTGGTTGAGGTGCCAGCGGGTAGTGGAACCGTCATCCCATTCGAGAGACGCCATCACCCAGCCGCAGAGCTTGGTGATGACGGCAGGCGCCCAGTACACCTGTGGATGAGAGAAGATCGGCGCCCAGACCTCCTGCCAAACGCCGAAGGAGGGTGCCAGAGTGCAGGCGGGAGGGTGAGAAGCCTTGGGAACAAGGACAAATAAGGGAGAGTGGAATGGTCGACCGTGAAGTATATCTTCTGAGCTTTCACCGGCATGGGGGTTGGGGGAGGGGGGGGGGGGGGGGAGAGTGGCGCAGTATGTCCCCAAAAAAGCACAGGCTCCTCCAGTGGGTGATGGCTCAGCAGCTGATCGAGCTGGGTATTGAACATCCTCACAATACGTTTTGCCTGGCTGTTTGACGCAGGGTGAAACAGGGCTTTGTGGATGATAGAAATCCCATTGGCAGCACAGAATTGTTTAAACTCGCTCGAATGAAACTGTGGGCCATTATCTATAACGAGCTTTTTGGAGAGCCTCTCGACAGCAAAGAGGCACCGCAGAATTTTTATAGTCTCAGTAGAACTGGTGTTCATCACGTGGGATACATAAAGGTATCCATATCCTCAGTCGATCAGGATGAGCCACTGGAAACCATGAAACGGCTCTTTGAAATCCGAGTGGAGACGTTTCCACCGAGCAGCTACATTGGACCACTAAAAATACTGGTGCGGGGTACTGCCTGATGTGTTTGTACATGGTGCAGGCTGACACGAGGGAGCCAATGTCTCTATCCAATACGCGGCAACAAAGGTGTCAGTTTTCTAGCTGTTTGGTGAGGACGATTCCCCAATGGCCAGTGTGGAGAAGGTCGAGGACACGGCGGCGCAATGTATGCGATGTGACGACCTTTGGAACGTCCGAATCACTATGCGAAAGGATGGCGCCACTGCGGAAAAAGATACCGTGCCGATCATCCCAAAAGTGCTGGACTTCCGCATCGCAGATGTTACGACGGCTGGTCGGCCACCCTGCAGCGACTTGGTGGTGGAGAGCTTGCAATGTCTGATACTGAGCGGTGACCACCAGACCATACCGGCATCCAACGGAAGTGCGTCCAGCGCTGCGTCCACGTCTGGTTCCATATGGAAACAAACTAAGGGGAAGGTGTCGAACTCACGGTTCGATCCGGCAGGCAGCTGGGAAAGAAAATCAACGTTTGCCTTCCTTTCAGAGGTGCGAAAAGCAATATCAATGTCGAACGGCGCCAAGAAGAGTGTCCAACCATGGAGGCGGCGTGCTTTATGGGTGGGCACTGCGGCACCCAGTGGAAACAAAGAAACCAAAGGTACGTGATGGGTTTGCAGAGTGAAATGACGACGCTACAGGAAATCATAGAATTTCGTCAGGGCGGAAACCAGTGACAAAGCTTTCTTCTCAATTTGACTGTATTTGATTTGAGCGTTGGTCAATTTTTTGGATGCAGAAGCCACCAGCCTCTCAACGCCTTCGACCACTTATGAGAGGACCACATCCAGGCCATAGTCCGAGGCATCTGCGGCAACTATGAAGAGAAGGGAAGAATCATAAGTGGCCAGACAAGGACGGCGGGAGAGAGCTGACCTGAGACATGTGGAAGCCTGCTCACACACCGTGTCCCAAACTCAAAGCACATCCTTCCACAACAATCCGGTCAGGGGCGACGAAATCTCGGTGGCTTGGGATGTAAAACGCCCATAATAGTTGACTGAGGATGGATTGCAGTTCCTTTATGTTGGTGGGAGGAGGCTGGTTTTGAATCACCTCGACGTACGTCTCAGAGGCATATAGGCCATGGGCATCAATTTTGAATCCGAGATAACTGTTCTTATGTGCAAACAAAGTCACACTTTTGTTTCTGGAAATGCAGGTTAGAATCAGAAAAAAAACCTGAAACAGTCTATCCAGCTTGTCCGCGAGT
Source organism: Schistocerca gregaria (assembly GCF_023897955.1). Classification (NCBI taxonomy): domain Eukaryota; kingdom Metazoa; phylum Arthropoda; class Insecta; order Orthoptera; family Acrididae; genus Schistocerca; species Schistocerca gregaria. The sequence continues at coordinate 405,969,258 of NC_064927.1, read as the reverse complement.
TCCACCGCGGACGAGCCACTGATGATGACATTGTCCAGATAATTTGCCGCATCGGGCATCTGACTTGTAAGGTGTTCCAAATAGCGTTGGGAAATGGTGGAGGCGCTGGCAATGCCAAACGGGAGGCGGTTGTACCGGGAAAGTTCACACGGGATGTTGAAGACTAGGATCTGCTGCGATTCCTCGTCCAATGGCAGCTGCAAATAAGCATCACACAAATAAATTTTGGCGAAAACGCTGGAGCCCGCAAGAGGTGTGAGTATGTCATCCACTAATGGGACAGGATATACATCAATGAGGGACTGAGAGTTTACCATGACCTTAAAATCGCCACAGATGTGTAAAGCACCGTTTGGCGTCGCGATTAACACGATAGGCGTCGCCCAGCGACTGTGCGCGACGGGAGAAATGATGTCTACGTCATGTAAGCGGCGAAGTTTCACTTGTAGCCTGTCTCGGAGACCAAAGGGGACCACAGGGGCTTTAAAAAAACGAGGGACGGCAGAGGCAAGAAGCTGAACATGTGAGGTGTAACCCTTCATCGCTGGTGTGGAGGATAAAAGTAATGTTTCGTATTTGCTGAGCAATGGAGCGAGAAGGGTATCCGAGGAGGGGATTTAAACCCCAAAAATGTCCAAACCCAGAAAGTTAGTAGCGCCGGACGAGCCGACCACCAAAATCTGAGCTGTGAAGGACTGACCATTGTAGGAGATTTGTGTTAAAAAAACGCCATCTACTGGAATGTGGTAATTACTGAAACTACAGACGGTGCGAGTGTACGGAGACATATCTGACCAACCCAGGCATTGGTATGTGGCACCATCCACAGTAGAAACGGAAGATGCCGTGTGAATTTGGAAGACCACAGGGAATATACGCGACCTCCAAGGTAAGGAGGAAACGAGCTTTCGACTGAGGACAGGTCCATCAATTGAATGCGAGGCTTCCAGTTCCGGCGATGACGATTCGTGATGACCCTGTGCGTCCACGGGAAGTGGGGCACCTACGCAATGTTTCTGCGAAGCCTGGCTCACAACGGCGATATGGCTCCGACCTTTGGTGAGTCCGGAAATAGTCCGGACATGATGGAAAATGGGTGAAAGACTTTCTGTCGTGGGATGTACCAACGGACCGACGAGACTCCCGCTCGGCGGTAGACAACTGGCGAGCCGCAAAAACAACCAGACGTAGACTCGGCTGTTGTAGTCAATGAGACTGTTCAAACGCACGAATGATCGGCAAACAGGTGTCGAGGGACGGATCCTGTAACTTCAAAATATCAGCCTGAAGACCCTCATCTGATGCGTGAAACACCACCATATCATGAATCAACATAGAGGCATAAGATTGCTTCCAGGCGACGTTGGTGCACCGAAATTTGCAATCGTGGGAGTGTCGTAATACATTCCCCATATGTCTTATCTGGAGATTTTCGACAAGAAAAGAAAGTGGGACAGGCGGGGGTGACGTGTATTTGTGCGTCAAAGTACTCAAAAAGGCAGCCTTAGTATGGTTAAATGAGAGATCTCGAGGGGACTGCTCAGGGTTCAATTGTTGAGTTAAACGATATTCCTGTGGACCGACTGTTGCGAAGAAGAAAGCCCGACTTCAATTTTCGTCATGGAGCCCATTCGCCAGTTGTTCCAACTGTTCCACGTAATTTGACTGCGGTTCGGCAGACCTATCGAAAGCCAGAAACGTCAGTGGAGCCACGAGCAAGGTGTTCAATTTACCTGCGATGGAATCAACTCTATATAAGCTACCTCTTGCAACGCTGGGGAGTGAGGGCGCATTAAATAAGTGTTCTCCAATGCAGGATGGCAGGCTATTGGAGGTGTGGTGGGCTGAGTCTACTGTGGGTGGTCACCAGACACAGCCATGCTCCAACTAGGTAGTGGTGTGTGGGAGACGTGTGGCTATATTTTAGATTAACATGTTGTACTTAAGATGGCTGTTATTTTATCCCCTATTGTTTAGTTGTCTAAACATGCTTCTGTGTTGGCCAGGGACCATCGTCTCAAGCTGAACAGCGACTGTGGCCAGCATGCGATGCACCAGAAGGGCTCAGAGCCGCAGAAAAGCCTGTGTAGGTGCATGGATGGAGGGAGGGAGGGATAGGAGGAATTGGAGAAGGTAAGGGGCGCTTTAATTTTGGTAATTCTCCAGCGCCTATGAAGGAGAACGTATGTTCAACTACCGCCCCTTCTGCAGTCTTTTTGGATGATGATTTTCCCCATTCATTACAAATGCTGTTTTTTTTTCTCGAGAATTTCGGAGTGTAATTAGAACAGTGAAGCATTTTTCCATCAGTTGTGGTTGTGTGTATTGGCTTTGATTACGTGGGCTGTTTGGGGGATTTTTGAGCAGGTGTATGTAGCTAACTCTGACATAAAACAACGTTACTGTCCTCATCTGTATGCTTACAGGCAGTACACTTACTAATTCCTCTCTGTGAAACACCGGCATCTTGTCAGCTGAAACTATTTCCTGTCGAAAAGAATAAATATCGTACCTTACATCCTTTGTCCCACCAGCTTGTACGTGTAGGGTAGAGTTTGAGTGTGTCTGTCACTAGTTTCGAGTGGTGTTGTGAAATTTTTTCACAGCGGATAACACCAGTTGTATGATATCGTCAATTTTTGATCCGTATTGTAATTGTAGGCAGTCCTTGTGTAGCACTATGCTTATAGTTTTGTAATTAGGCCCGATCTTTATGAATAATTTCGTAATTAGGACTGATCTTCACGTCAGCTCCCCAAACAAAATAAATAGAGTACACTAACCTAACCTTTGTCTCCTGCATCTGGACAGTTTCCATGTCTTGGGGTGGGGGGGGGGGGGGGGAGAGGGGAGTTGGGTGCACTTTGGCTTCCATCCAGAAGGACCAGTATTTGAGTCCTAGAAAGGGCACTGCCATTTTTAATTCCTAGCAGCTCCAAGACCTCTGGTGGTATAATTCTGTTAGGGGGAGTGCACCTGTGCTTTCCATCTAAGAGGACCAGGGTTCGAATCCTGGAAAGTTATGCCATTTTTAATTCCCTGCCAGTTCCTGGGACATCAGCACAGCCATGGGACAAAGAAATTCCCACCAAAATTCTAAATTCGCACCAACAGTGTAGGTTGGTGGAGGGGGAGGGTTTGGAAAGGGCAAGGGGCTCCACCAAAATACTAAATTCGCACCAACAGTGTAGGTTGGTGGTGGAGGAGGGTTTGGAGGGGGCCAGGGGCTGCGACCCACATGCAGCCTGACGAAAACCACATGATGTTATCTAGGGGTGTGGTGGATGTGGTTAGGGTGGGGGAATTAATTGTTCAAGTTAATTAATTTGATATCAAAAATGCACTCATATCGCCATCTCCCTACTACTGCAGACTAGAGTCGGTTTGATTTCCATACCAATTACATTTTTTATTAAATCCCGTCAAAATCGGTTAGACTGCAGAAACGTACATATGTTTTCCATTGTGATACATCAACAGTGATTGCATAAGTGATTTCTTTCTTTCTTCCATCTCGAGACTTGTAGGTATGCCGTAGCACGTACTGGATATGAGCTGTACCAGCCGCAGAGAAACAAGAGCAAGTTCAACAGGAGAACCATTCGAAACAACGATGGTTTGCGGCAGCCTCTGGTTCCGGTTATAGTGAGGGGCAGGACAGATGCTGCAGATGGCCGTGCATTGTGCTCTGTTGGCGTCTTGGAGAGTGTGTCAGCCAGGGGCACCCCGCAACTTTTTTCTCCTAAGAACGTTCGCGAAACACGTCCCTGGTGGAAACAGGTAAATACACTGATGGAAAAAATCGCAACACCAAAAAGTAATACAGAGAAATGAAATTTTGGGAAGAGATCTGTCTAGGTAACATATTTGTTTAATACTGCAGCATCACAGGTTATTGTAGTGCGAGAGAAGCCACTGAAAACGTGAAATTCGGCCACATTAATAATAGGTGTAACAGCCAGAATGTTGAACGTTTGTTGTGAATAACGCTGGATGATGATGTCCGACATGTGCGTGGTTGGAGAGAAACCCTGTGATCGAGCAGGCCAAGGCAACATTTCGATAATATGTAGATCATGGTGGCCTAAAACAGTGGCATGAGGGTGATTATTATCCTGTTGGAAAACTGACCCTGGAGCGCTGTTCGTGAATGGCAGTACAACAAGTCGAATCACCCGACTGACGTGCTGATTTACAGTCAGGGTGTGTGGAACAAGCGCAAGACTGTTCCTGTTGTCATATGAAAGTGCAAGCCGGGCCATAAGTGAAGGTCTATGACCATAGGTGTAGGTCCATGCAGACATGGCTGGAGGCCCTCAGCTGGCCTTCTTCCAACAACACACGGCCATCACTGGCAGCGAAGCAGAACCAGTTTCATCAGAAATCGCAACAGACCTCCACCCTGCCCTCCAATGACTGTTTGCTTGACACCACTAAAATCACAGATGGCTATGGTTTGGGGCAGTGGAATTCACGTCACAGGGAGACTGGCTCTGAGCTGTTCTTGAAGTAACAGATTTTTAACAGTTCATTGTATCACTGTAGTGGAATCTGCTGCTAGTTTGCTGCTCCAGATGCAGCTACGCCAAAAAAGATGGTCTTCCCAGTTGGTAAAGCCATGTGGCTGTCCAGAGCCCGGTCATATTGCGACAGCACGTTCTCATGACCATCGCTGCCAGCAATCATTTACACTGGCTACGTTCCTGTCAAATGGTTTGAATTGCTCTGAGCACTATGGGACTTAATATCTGACGTCATCAGACCCTATAACTTAGAACTGCTTAAACCTAACTAATCCAAGGACATCACACACATCCATGCCCGAGGCAGGATTCGAACCTGCGACCGTAGCGATGGCGCGGTTCGATACTGAAGCGCCTAGAACCGCTCGACAAGTGCGGCCGGCTCCTGTCAAATCTCTCTGCAGTATCGCAGAAGGAACATCCAGCTTCTCGTAGAACTGATACATGACCCCATTCAAACTCAGTGAGGTGTCCATAATGGCGTCTTTGTCGCTTTAAAAGTATTGATGACTGACATCAGCTCACCACGTCCAGTCTCAAAGGTAACTAACGCTGACGACCGTATAAGAAGCAAAGTTGGTTTAATGTTTTCAGGATTTCAGGTATCGTCAGTAGTGCCCCATGGAAGTGTGATAGTACCACTGTTTTTCTCTGTATACATAAATGATTTGGCGGACAGGGTGAGCAGCAATCTGCGGTTGTTTGCTGATAATGCAGTGGTTTACAGTAAGGTGTTGAAGTTGAGTCACTGTAGGAAGATATAAGACGATGTAGAAAAAATTTCCAGTTGGCGTGATAAATGGCAGCTAGCCCTAAATGTGGAAAAATTTAAATTAATGCGGATGACTAGAAAGATCAAACTTTTAGTGTTTGGATATAGTATTACTAGCTGTAGTGCTTGACACAGTCAAGTCGCTTAAATATGTGAGCGTAACGTTGCAATGCGATATGATATGGAAAGAGCATGGAGAACTGTGATAGGGAAGGCGAATGGTGGATTTCGGTTTATGGGGAGAATTTTTGGAAAGAGTGTCTCGCCTGTAAAGGAGACCGTTTATAGGGCGACATATTCTTGAGTACTGCTCGACTGTTTGGAATCCGTACCAGGTCGGATTGAAGGAAGATATGGAAGCAATTCAGAGCCGAGCTGCTAGATTTGTGACCGGTAGATTCAAACAACAGGTAAATGTTAAGTAGCTGATTCAGGAACTTAAATGGGAAACCATAGAGGGGATCCGACGTTCTTTTCGAGGAACACTATTGAGAAGATTTAGAGACCCGGCATCTGAAGCTGATTGCCGAATGTTTCTATTGGTTCAAATGGCTCTGAGCACTATGGGACTCAACTGCTGTGGTCATAAGTCCCCTAGAACTTAGAACTACTTAAACCTAACTAACCTAAGGACATCACACAGATCCATGCCCGAGGCAGGATTCGAACCTGCGACCGTAGCAGTCGCACGGTTCCGGACTGCGCGCCTAGAACCGCGAGACCACCGCGGCCGGCAATGTTTCTATTGCCTCTAGCATACATTGCCCGTTGGGACCACGAAGATAAGATAAGAGAAATTAGGGCACATACGGAATAGAGGGCCATTTTTTCCTCACTCTATTTGCAAGTGGAACAGAAAGGATATGGCCGGCCGTTGTGGCCGTGCGGTTCTAAGCGCTTCAGTTTAAAATCGTGTGACCGCTACGACCGCAGGTTCGATTCCTGCCTCGGGCATGGACGTGTGTGATGTCCTTAGGTTAGTTAGGTTTAAGTAGTTCTAAGTTCTAGGGGACTGATGACCATAGATGTTGAGTCCCATAGTGCTCAGAGCCATTTGAACCATTTTGAACCAGAAACGAAATGACTAGTAGTTGTACAGGGTTCTTTCCACCACGCACCTTACAGTGGCTTGCAGAGTATCTATATAGATGTAGATGTATCATCACAGTTGTTCTATTAGCACCACTCTTATGCGACTGGTGCGTAATTTGAATAGACATTAACTTTCACATGTAGAAGACGCCTATCACTTTCTTTTTTATGTCGCACAACTCCCTGGTGGTGTTGCTATTTTTACCTGCCTATATAAGATGGCTAGTTTTTTGAGCCATTGTTAAGGGAAATCTTTCTACGGGAGATACTGGTCTCTGAAGCCTTCTAAGCCTCGGACAGTCCCTGGGAATGATAATCACAAGCTTCGGTTGGCCCTTCTGCATGTATCCCAGAATTTTTTCTTTTCTTTTCTTTTTCCTCTTTTTTATGTTGCCACGCTAGAAAACAGTGCACAAAAAGACACCAAACGAAGACATCTGTATTAGCTGGAGTACTGTGACGTAATGGAAATGGAAATGAGCGTTTGGCGTCATTGGCCGGGAGGCCCTTACGGGGCAGGTCTTGTTACATTCGACGCCACGTTGGGCCACCTGCGTGCCGGATGGGGCTGAAATGATGATAAGGTAACACAACACCCACTCCCTGAGCGGAGAAAATCCCAGACCCAGTCGGGAATCGAACGCGGGCCCGTAGGACGGCAATTCGTCACGCTGACCACTCAGCTATCGGGGTGGACACCGTGACATAATAAATTGGTTAGACGCAAGTTTCTGGAGGACAGGTTTCAGAAAATTTGCTTGGACCGCATTTTTAAAAAATGGCTCTGAGCACTATGGGACTTAACTTCTAAAGTCATCAGTCCCCTAGAGCTTAGAACTACTTAAACCTAACCAACTTAAGGACATCACACACGTCCATGCCACCAGCAGAATTCAAACCTGCGACCGTAGCGGTCGCGCAGTTGCAGACTGTAGCGCCTAGAACCGCTCGGCCACTCCGGCCCGCCCGCATTTTTCTAGGATGGTGGGCGTACAGCGGCGTCTGCTCAGTTTTTTCACTGGTTGAACAAAACTTACTTTTCTGATTGTCAACGGCTGCATGAGACGCGGGAAACGTCCACAGAACTGACGCTCTCTGCGCTTCACTTCGGATTCTACTCTGAGTAAAAAAACTTCAGGGTCTGTTTGCAGAGGGGACACTTCGGCCTACATCTACTCTACATCTACATCCATACTCCGCAAGCCACCTGACGGTGTGCGGCGGAGGGTACCCTGAGTACCTCTATCGGTTCTCCCTTCTGTTCCAGTCTCGTATTGTTCGTGGAAAGAAGGATTGTCGGTATGCTTCTGTGTGGGCTCTAATCTCTCTGATTTTATCCTAATGGTCGCTTCGCGAGATATACGTAGGAGGGAGCAATATACTGCTTGACTCTTCGTTGAAGGCATGTTCTCGAAACTTTAACAAAAGCCCGTACCGAGCTACTGAGCGTCTGTCCTGCAGAGTCTTCCAATGGAGTTTAGCTATCATCTCCATAACGCTTTCGCGATTACTAAATGATCCTGTAACGAAGCGCGCTGCTCTCCGTTGGATCTTCTCTATCTCTTCTATCAACCCTATCTGGTAAGGATGCCACACTGTTGAGCAGTATTCAAGCAGTGGGCGAACAAGCGTACTGTAACCTACTTCCTTTGTTTTCGGATTGGATTTTCTTAGGATTCTTCCAATGAATCTCAGTCTGGCATCTGATTTACCGACGATCAACTTTATATGATCATTCAATTTTAAATCACTCCTAATGCGTACTCCCAGATAATTTATGGAATTAACTGCTTCCAGTTGCTGAGCTGCTATTTTGTAGCTAAATGATAAGGGATCTATCTTTCAATGTACTCGCAGCACACTACACTTGTCTACATTGAGATTCAATTGTCATTCCCTGCACCATGCGTCAATTCGCTGCAGATCCTCCTGCGTTTGCAGCAGGGTAACTTCGGGCTGTACACCGGGTTCGGCGCGCAGCAGGGACACTTTGAGCCCACGACGCTCTGGGCGGAGAACTCGCCAGCAGTCCTCGTCGAGGGCGATGCAGCAGCGGCGCTCACACGCTGCGGTCAGCGAGCAATCGGCACCTCCCGCAGGCGGCGCATTCGCGATGGCGAGATTTACGGGCAGCACCGGCGGTATAGATCGCGATTAATTTAATAACCGCCAGTAACTTCACAGTTAGATTCTGCCTGGTCGCTGGGGTTGGCACAGCTGCACAAAAACGTCACTTATATTCCGAGCATTCACGCAGTCACTGTTGTCAAGACGTGGATTTGAGTCAGTTGAAATTAATATTTTTAGGGAGCTGTACTTACCTTTCTGAACTTTGCGAACTTTGAGTCGCTTATATTTTACCTTGTTTTGTGTTTCTGATTATTCTCATTCCATCTGCATTAAATTATACTCAATTACCTGACAGTGCTTTTAACGATGTATACTTTTGCTAATAAACTTATGAATTTATTGTATCCTTGAATTTCATTTCTAGCGCCTCATCTGTGTGCATTGTTAACGAAATTATATGACTGCACCGACCCATTCATCCATTGCTGGGCCTTAAAATTAGCTTTCATTAGCTCCAGTGCGCACCTAGCGCAGTTAGAGTGATGCATTGAGGGAGAGATCTAGATATTTATTTATTTATTGCCAAATTATAGACCTGTTACCTGATGTTTAAAACAGGTCGTACATCTTACATTTTTCGTTTTTCATCTTTTTACGGTTTTCTTTTGTTTTATCTACAACATTTACAAAGAATGATACAAATACCAATAATTTAAGGTTGAAATGTAAATAAAATTTTGTAGTTTTCTGAGAAGAATACAAAAAGAAGATAGTATAGAGGAGCGATTTGTTAGTACCATCACCGAATGTGACTGACGGTGAATACCTCGGCATGGTTTCTTCGAGCCGTTGACCGCCAGTCACACACACACACACACACACACACACACACACACACACACACACACACACACACACACACAATGGTTATTAGTAGAGAAATAATGTCGCTTATCCTATTTATTACTAATCCTATGTATTAACTACTTTAGGTGCCGATCCATGTACAGCATTTGGTGTTTTCTGGGCGAGATCGCCAGCACTTTTGCTTTTTTTACCGTCACATCTCAGCTTCCTCCTCCTGTCCCTCCTCATTGTCACTATTTCCGCTGTCTCTGTGGGCATCGCTCTCCATCCTCTGGAGATTGCTGTTACGCTGCACATAGGCATGTCTGTGATGTCGTGTCCGCATCTACTCTTCATGGGTTGTTTTTGAAATACTGTTTGTCAGTGCGTTTAATTGTGCCCATTGTTCTTCGTCTGTTATTGCTGTGTATGTGTCTATGTCTGTATCTGTGTAGTCTAAGTGTAGTGTATGTCTATTGTTCACGTATTGCCGGCAGAGAAAGACAGTGTGTTCTGGGGAACCTTCTTCCCCGCATGTACATGTAGGTGTCTGCCACAGACTCACGCAGTTTAAGTGCGTGGGATAAGATCCGTGTCCGGTTAAGACAGATAACCCAACAGCATCATTTCTCACTATCTAGAATAGCGAGGAAAGTTTCGTAAAGGTGGTGGATATCTCGAACATTGGTGGTAGTAGGCCGATAAGTCTACGACGGTTGCACTGGCACGCATCTGACTGACGTTATATAACTTGTTATAGTTGTATATATCCTTCTTGTTGCTGCACTGTTTACAGTACTCAGTGAACGTAACGTGAATATTCCACCGAGACGTGTGCGAGGCGCACAGCCGCTGCTTGGTGTGCAATTGTACAGACGCGGGCTAAGTATGGGCTAGGGAGGAGGCGCCGTAAACTGCAACCGTAACACTGGCCGTTAAACCCGCGAGATGAGTTTCCTAATTAAGTCCGCCACACAGTTCAAGTATATGCGTCGCTGGATGTAGTTTCATGTTGCAGTCAAGCACTACGCAAATGTTTCCTCACAACCAATTCACTCCATCCAGTTCGCGTGCTTTTTGTTTGTTTTGCAAGCACGCCACTGCAGCTAGGAAATTAAAATTTTCAGTAATAATTTTAGCGCTAATCATGATATTGCAATCAAATATCGACACGTGTTTTTCGGGAAATGATGCGTGCATACGGGAATAACAGTAGTGACACGAAATGTTGGTGACCAACCGAAAAGGAATATTTAATTGTGCAATAAACTTGTACGTCGCTATCCTCGGATACCGTTCATGTAAGGGAATTAGCTGTAACTTTTCAACCCCTAGGTCATTCATAAAAAAAACTGTTGTGAAGTTGTCTTGCAGCATTCTACAACTCCAGGGCATTTCATCGCTGTCAGTGTGGGTTATTTGCCCTTTATATATCCAGCACAAAATCTGAACTTACTATAAAGTAACGTCAAAAAATAAAATTGTTTATCAAGCTTCACTGAATCGTTTTATATTGTTTGTCGTTGAATAAGATGCTGTCCTCATTATATGTACCGCTGTAACCTGGTATTTCGTTTAACTACCACAAAACTTATATCATAATTTAAATAAGAATTTGACTCGAAAAGAACTTGCACTGTGTTATACACTGTTTTTATTCACTTGACGCTACAACGTCCATTATAGTTATCTGCCATGCCACCACAAACTGTTTCGTTACAAAGTAAATCATACATATTTCATAGCAATAAATAGATTTCAAGTTGTAGCTCACTCACAGTTCACAACTAGCTGAACCCTAACTACCTTTGACAATGGCTGTGCCTAAACAAAGCATGATACACAGATACACATTTCAATATTTTATATCGATTATTTCTTTTCTTTGATATAAATATTGTATAATATGATGATAACAAATGTAATTATTTTTGCACTATGATTACTAAAATTCTTTGAAAGTTAACAATTTACATAAGAGAAAAAACTTAACAAGATATACACTGAAGCGGTAAACACACTGGTATAGGCATGCGTATTCCAATACAGAGATATGTAAACAGGCAGAATACGGCACCGCTGTCGGCAACGCCTGTATAAGACAAGTGTCTGACGCAGTTGTTAGATTGGTTACTGCTGCTACAACATTTAAGTGAGTTTGAACATGGTGTTATTGTCGGCACACGAGCGATGGTACACAGCATCTCCGAGGTAACGATGAAGTAGGGATTTTACCGTACGACCTTCTCTGGGAGTTGTTAAATTAAATGTGTACTTAATGGAAATGCTTTCAAAGGACTTAAAATCTTTTCTGACTTTAGTTTACATGCGCGATGAGTGCACCCTCGTATTATATATCTGTTCTTTTATTTATCAATACTAATATATTAAGATAAGATTTTAAGTTGTTAGCACAATTCTCGAAATGTTATAGGCCGCTTGATTGGTTTGGGGTATAAAGGGACCAAACTACAGGGTCATCAGTCCCTACGCTTAGGAATTAATGGGCAGCCTTACAGGATGAATTCTAGCACCACTTCAGACAAAGGCCAGTCCATGCCACGTCTTGTTGCGTCACTTCTGTGTTCTTCCGGGGGCCCTACACGATATTAGACAGATGTGTCAGTTCCTTTGGCTCTTCAGGGCTCTTGAAACTCTGCCAACTTTGATCAATGGTTATTCATAACATATGTGAGAAAAAAAGTGGCCTCTGTACGTATTTGAAATCATCTTTAGAGAATACGCTGGACCAACTTGTACACTTTGCTAAAGTCTTCACACACGTAGTACAGAAAAGTTGCTGCTTTACTGACTGAAAGGAATTGTGCTTACAGATTATAGAAAGAATTATGGATCTCGTGACACCATTTAAAGAGGACAAGGGTGAATGAGAAGGTAAAAAGAACCTAGAATCTAGTTAGAAGTTGTTTGGTTTCACAAACATCAACAAAACTGCAATTTTAGTGTCAATAAGGGTGAGGTGAATTTCGTTATTGCAATTACAAGCACTGTCTCATTGCGAGACCAGGAAAGAATACATCTGTAATTAACTGCCAGAATTGATATATACTAGTAAATTAGAATTTTTAACAAGATGTATAAGCTATTAAAAATCTAACTCCGATTTCAGTATGTAAGGAGGTTGTAATTACTTCCAAATAACTTTGTTACGTACCTTTGACCCTATTTCGGTGATCTCTGTATGCTTGGCATAATTGAAAAGCAGAAAATTCTCAGCTGTGTGCGATAAATGCTTTCAAATTATTCAGGAGCCACGCAGAATCGTCAGCATAATTATTTTCGCATAATTGATACTTTGGCACTCATTGCCAGAAGGAAGCACTGTAATTCGTGTAATATGTCCTTGCGTAAAACATGGCTTTCCAGGTACACCTTCATGCTTTCCACATCCGTTCTGTATTAGTCTCTCTATCTCTCTCCCTTGTTTATTAACGGAGAGCCTTCAAGTGAATTGTCATCACACCCAGAAAGAATGATTGTTTTAAGGACTGAAAAAGGACCCTGCGCCGTAGATTAAGTAGATCATCATCATCATCATTTAAGACTGATTATGCCTTTCAGAGTTCAGTCTGGAGCATAGCCCCCTTATAAAATTCCTCCATAATCCCCTATTCAGTGCTAACATTGGTGCCTCTTCTGATGTTAAACCTGTTACTTCAAAATCAGTCTTAACCGAATCGAGGTACCTTCTTGCTCTGCCTCGACTCCTCCTACCCATACTGCTGAACCCATGAGTCTCTTGGGTAACCTTGCTTCTCCCATGAGCGTAACATGACCCCATCATATAAGCCTGTTCGCCCTGACTGCTACATCTACAGAGTTCATTCTCAGTTTTCTCTTTGATTTCCTCATTGTGGACAACCGTCTGCCATTGTTCTCATCTACTAGTACCTGCAATCATCCTAGCTACTTTCATATCCGTAACATCATAATAAGGTAATCTGAATCCACCCAGCTTTCGCTCCCATACAACAAACTTGGTCGAAAGATTGAACGGTGCACATATAACTTAGTCTTGGTACTGACTTCCTTCTTGCAGAAGAGAGTAAATCGTAGCTGAGCGCTCACTGTATTAGCTTTGCTACACCTCGCTTCCAGTTCTTTCGCTATGTTGTCATCCTGTGAGAATATGCATCCTAAGTACTTGAAACCGTCCACCTGTTCTAACTTTGTTCCTCCTATTTGGCACTCAATGCGTTTATATTTCTTTCCCAATGATATTACTTTCGTTTTGGAGATGCTAATCTTCATACCATAATCCTTACATTTCTGATCTAGCTCTGAAATATTACTTTGCAAACTTTCAATCGAATGTGCCATCACAACTAAGTCATCCGCATATGCAAGACTGCTTATTTTGTGTTCACATATCTTAATCTCACCCAGCCAGTCTATTGGTTTCAACATATGACCCATAAATAATATGAACAATAGTGGAGACAGGTTGCAGCCTTGTCTTACCCCTGAAACTACTGTGAACCATGAACTCAATTTACCGTCAACTCTAACTGCTGCCTGACTATCCATGTAAAGACCTTTAATTGCTTGCACTAGTTTGCCTCCTATTCCATAATCTCGTAGAACAGACAATAACTTGCTCCTAGGAATCCAGTCATATGCCTTTTCTAGATCTATAAAGCATAGATACAGTTCCCTGTTCCACTCATAACACTTCTCCATTATTTGTCGTAAGCTAAAGATCTGGTCCTGACAACCTTTAAGAGGCCTAAACCCATACTGATTTTCATCCAATTGGTCCTCAAGTAATACTCGCACTTTCCTTTCAACAATACCTGAGAAGATTTTATCCACAACGCTGATTCAAGAGATACCTCTGTAGTTGTTACAATCTTTTCTGTTTCCATGTTTAAAGATTGGTGTGATTACTGCTTTTGTCCAGTCTGATGAGACCTGTCCCGACTCCCAGGCCAATTCGGTTATCCTGTGTAGCCATTTAAGACCTGACATTCCACCGTATTTGATGAGTTCCGAATTAATTTCATCCACTCCAGCTGCTTTATTGCACTGCAATCTATTGACCATTTTCTTCACTCCCTCAAATGTGATCCTATTTCCATCATCATTCCTATCCCATTGTACCTCTAAATCTGAAACATTACTGATCGTATTTTCACCTACATTGAGCAACTCTTCAAAATATTCCCTCCATCTGCCCAAGGAATCCACAGGATCCACCAGTAGTTTTCCTGACCTGTCCAAAATACTTGTCATTTCCTTCTCACCCCCCTTTTGAAACTGCTAATTACACTCCAATGGTTTTCCAGCAGCTTGACCCATAGTCTCCAACCTGTTTCCAAAGTCTTCCCAAGATTTCTTCTTGGGTGCTGCAATTATGTGTTTGGCTTTGTTTCTTTCTTCAACATAACTTTCTCTGTCTACCTGAGTTCTAGTATGCAGCCATTTTTGATACGCCTTTTTTTCCTTTTACAGGCTGCATTGACTGTGTTATTCCACCAAGCTGTTTGCTTCATCCTACTTTTACACACTACTGTTCCAAGATATTCTTTAGCCACTTCTAGTACTGTGTCCCTGTACCTTGTCCATTCCTTTTCCAATGACTGTAATTGACTACATTGAACTAACTGGTAACTTTCTGAGACGACTGTTATGTACTTGTGCCTGATTTCCTTATCCTGACGTTTCTCCACTCTTATCCTCCTACATATGGACCTGACCTCCTGCGCTTTCGGCCTCACAATCCCAATTTCACTGCAGATTAAATAATGATTAGCGTCATCAAAGAATCCCCTGAATACACGTGTGTCTCTCAAGCCTTCCTGAATTCCTGATCTGTTATAATATAGTCAATGACAGATCTGGTTCCCCTGCCTTCCCAAGAATACCGGTGAATGTTCTTATGTTTAAAAAAGAAGTTTGTGATTACTAAGCCCATACTGTTACAGAAATCCAAGAGTTGTTTCCCGTTCCTGTTGGCCTCCATATCCTCTCCAAATTTACCAATAACCTTTTTATTCCCTTCTGTTCGATTTCCAATCCTGGCATTAAAATCACCCATGAGCAGAACACTGTCCTTGTCCTTTACTCTAACAACTACATCACTGAGTGCCTCATAAAAACTATCCATCTTATCTTGATCTGTCCCTTCACAATGCGAATATACTGACACAATCCTAATTTTCTTGATAGACACTGTCAAATCTATCCACATCAGTCGTTCGTTTACATACCTTATTGCAACTATGCTGGGTTCACTTTCTTTCCTGATGTAAAGCCCTACACCCCATTGTGCTATTCCTGCTTTGACTCCTGACAGGTAGACCTTGTATTCTCCCACTTCCTCTTCTTTCTCACCCCTTACCCGAATGTCACTAACAGCTAAAACGTCCAGCTCCATCTTACTTGCAGCCTCTCCAAGCTCTACCTTCTTCCTAGAGTAGCCCTCATTGATATTAATAGTTCCCCACCCCATTACCATTTGTTTGCCACGTCGTATCTTAGGAGTCACTGGTTTGTCAGTTAGAGGTGGGACTCCGTCACCTCCAAAGGTCCGAGGCATTTTGCTCTGATTGTTGCCAGCATCATATTTAAAGGACTAGGGAAGCCTTACTTCCCCGAGTCCCATTGAGTTTTACCCCTAACGGTTGAGGGACTAACCGGTGGATTTGGTAGTCTTTGCCGTATGAGCACAAAGGTGACCACGACTCAGAATATGTCCGAGATGCTCAGCCTTATTCCAAAGTAACTGGTATCCCGACTGTCGGGACCACTTACTTGGCCACTCATACGTTGCCCGTGGTTCATGAACTAGGACATGACTACAGAAACCCACACCATGAACCACGATTAAGTAGATTGTTGCATTTAATGCATCCTGGTGAAAATGATGACATTTTAAGCGTTGGAGTGAGCCTGAAAATAAATCACCAGTGATGATTACAGTTGAAAGACGTATCTTATGTATCCCAGCACCTAGCGCCTAGTGAATGGTGCTTCAGTAAAGGTGGCATGTTATTAGCAAATCTCTGCATTAAATCCAAAACGCTTGAGTGATTTACTGCTGATCAAGAGTAACTATGAATTTTCTTCTCCTGTTAGTAAATGAAAAATTGAAAAGTTATACCTTTAAATACATAAGGTTCTTGAAAAAAAAATCAGAGATAGAATTCATTTCAAATGCTCGTAGTACCCTCTTAAAAACAGAATAAATCTTCTGTATGGAAGTGAGTCTTACCTTTTTTCTGTGAATATACTGAAACAACAAACTATTTTCTACGTCCTGTGTGAAGTTAAGTGTGACATATAAGCTTGCTCGGAAATATTGTGTGTGTGTGTGTGTGTGTGTGTGTGTGTGTGTGTGAGAGAGAGAGAGAGAGAGAGAGAGAGAGAGAGAGAGAGAACGTGGCCAAGCTGAGTCATGTGAGGGAGGTCACTAGCGGCTGGGTCTCTTTCCAGCAGGTTAGTCCTAACTGGTAAAACACACAGCGTTGAATCGCTCTAATCTAAAATCACTTTATGACCCCTGTTGATCATAGTGGGTCACTGTAAACACGTAAGAACCTTCTTACTATCTTATACAGTTAGATCTTGCTTACGTTAGACACACCTATGGTATACTACTGTTTCTCGAATGGCACATTTTCGGTTGAGGAGAAAGACGTTGGGCTTAGGGACCAGAAGGGCGTCGAGCTTTCGGAAAAAAAAAAAACCATGGAGCCTACATTGTTTTCTGTCTTCCCATACGACTCTGTAAGTACGTAGTTTGTACCTTTTACTCTCTTATAGTTGTCCTTGCTCTGTAAATTCTGAGCTGTTATTGTGGTAACGTCTTTCTTATCCAGCATTCTACAAGGAGACCCATCAAACACTTGTAGTAAAGCCTGGCACATTCTAAAGACGATTCTAATAATGTAACTGAATGAACGTGACGCAACAACTTCATTTTACTGGGAAATTGTATAACTTTTAAATTCCGATTACAGGTTCTAGTTGGCAACAGCATTTGCTACCCTACTTTCGAACATGAACATAACTATGCAAATTAGGTTCTGTTTGTGAGATACCAATTAATCTAAACTGCATCTGATATCTACAAATGAGACTGAGTGGAAAGAATGATGCCGGCCGCGGAGGTCTAGCGGTTCTAGGCGCGCAGACCGGAACCGCACGACTGCTACGGTCGCAGGTTCGAATCCTGCCTCGGGCATGGATGTGTGTGATGTCCTTAGGTTAGTTAGGTTTAAGTAGTTCTAAGTTCTAGGGGACTGATGACCACAGATGTTAAGTCCCATAGTGCTCAGAGCCATTTTGAAAGAATGATTATACGAGGGTTGTCCAGAAAGTGAGTCCCGAGCGGTCGCGAAGTGGAAACATCTGGGAAAATCCGGTAAAGCTTTACACATATGTGTTGGGCGGTGTCTCTAGTATGCCTGTCGATCGTGTCGCGTCGCTCTTTTCAGTTTTGAGTGAACTGTGAGCATGTAAAGATGCGTAGGGAATAGCTTCTCCCGCCAAGTATGAGGCCTGGTGAGACATTTCGCCAGTGTCCTGCAGCCCACATAACATAAATGTCGAACAGTTCCTTCTTCACGCCAATTCTCGGCCGCACACTGCGGGGGCAATGAAGACGCTCCTGCAACGTTTCCGATGAGAAGTGTTTGATCACACACAATACAGTCCGTAATTGGCTCCCCCTGAGTCTCATCTCTGCTAACAAGAACCGCTGGCTACGAAGACAAAATTTTTTCCAGAGACAACGAGCTGCATACCAGTGCAGATAACTGGCCGAAAGCACAGGCGTCTGCTTTCTATGACGAGAATATGGGAAAGTTGATACAACACTACGACAAAACTCGAAGTTCGAGCGGCGGCTACGTAGAGAAGTAGGTGGAAGGTGTGTCTAACTGTTGAAAATAAAATGTTTCTCGTTTTCACTGTGGTTTCCACTTCGCGACCGATCGGAGCTTACTTTCTGGACAACCTTCGTAAATAATGCTCAGAATGGCTTTCTCATGAAGCAGTGACACACAATGGCTAACTGCTACGTGATGAAAACTGTGCCGGTATGAAAGACAACTGCCGAATTACAATAATTTTTTGCAAATGAAAACAGTTCATAATTTTCTCACAAAGTTCCTTTAGGCCCCATAATAGGTTTTTTACTTTAAAATGGATAACTTGGCTCTACTACGTCTGCAAAATGAAAGAATGTGAAGTGATGATCTGTATGTTCCTGAAATAAATCACTCCGTGGCTAAATGCCTTATTTTATTTCGCTTTTGTACATTAAACTTTTTTTTCCTTTTCTGAAACTACGCTTCACTGTCCACGCAATAGCGCAAGGCGTGACATTGAAGGTTTTACCAAATCAACCTTTCATTTAATATGTTAGGAGAGCTTTATAAAAGATTCATAAATGACAAAAGTAAAGTGTTCTACAACTACAAGGGGAGTTCAATAACCAGTGCAACACTTTTTTATTCTCGGCCAGTTAAGGCTGAAAAAATGAGGAATTTTTTGTGGTACGTCTTGCAATATTCCCACTTCAACCCCTATAGTTTCATGAAGTTCAGACCGGTGGCGGTGTTATGCGTAGCCTTCAAAATGGTGACTGTACGGATGTAAGTTCCAAGCAGAGAGATGTTATTGAGTTTCTTTTGACGGAAAACCAGAGCATCGTAGATGCTGATAGGCTCTTGTAGGATGTATATGAAGATCTGGTACTGAACAAAAGCACGGCGAGTCGTTGCGCGACGCGTCTTGTGGCGATACCTGTAAGACACCGCTAGCCCACGCCTCTCGCGGTGTGCGTTTAACCCCATTTAAATGACGCGCCAAGCGCGCGCCCAGCGGCTGTACGATTAATTAAATAATCGGCGTGCCTATCACAGTTGAAATCTCTGGTCCAGAGGGACGTGAAGAGGCTGTGGTCCAGAGAGAGAGTAGAGTCAGTCGAGTCTTGTTCAGTCTTAAGAGTCAGTCGAGCTAGAAAGTGTCTTGTGAAACGATCATTCTGTGAATAATATTAGTGTGATGATTTCTTTTATATGTGTTGTGTTGTCTTCTTCGATGAGTTAAAAAAAATATAGGTAAAATAAATTTTTGTGATGTCCATCAATAAGTTCATTCCAGTAAAAATAGAACCACTTCCCTTCACCTTTATTCACCCTTTTTTCTTTCCTTCCTTTCAAACAAAACAAAAAACAAAAAATTACTACTCACCTTTTTTTTTAATTCCGGACATCACACTGGCGACCGTTTACAGGACGCCAATCTTCGGATTTTACTGGAATGAACTTAACAAGGGCAAATTAAAGTAAAATCATACGTGTAGTAATATTTATTGTCTTGTACATTGGCTAAAAAACTGTAATTTTCTCTTTCATGCCCAATATGAAAACGAGAGCTAACGTTGTTTCAAGATTAACAAGATTTCTGCAAGCTTCAACGCAGCGCGGTGAGTAGTGCAAAAGCATTTGTTCTGCTATGCCATTGTCCAGCGTGCGCCTCCCGCCTATGCTAACTTTTATTCCCATTTCCCATGCCTTTCCCTAAACAAGAATCATACCCTTTGTCAATGGAATTTCTATTATTGTAACATTGAAATTCAACAGTAAGATATGCAGAAGTCATTGTTATGGGTCATTCCTGTTTGTTACGTCATGTCACCACTTTCAGATTAGCTACGCGAATACGGTTACAACCACAATAATAATTCAGACATTTTTGGAAATTCTATCAAGTAATAGTTATTACCGTCTAACTATTTAAATTTTATTTATCTTTTGTACTTTGCAAGCCATCGCCATTCTGGGTGTACTATTTGTATATTTCACGTTTGTTAATTATTGGCAAAAATGGAACAACAGCAACAGCAAACTGATAACGGTGATGCTACTGTATCATCAGCATCCCCTTTCCTAGGCTTTTCCAGCCCAGAATCTATGGAATTTACTGCAGGTGTATCACATCAAATAATACTAAGTAACGAAAGTAATTCATCAGGTGACACACCCAATAATCCTGACCCTATGGAAAACGATAGTAGACGTGTCCAACTAGGGATTTCCCACTCCGATCCTGATTTGCACAACTCTAGTGGAAGGAACAATGATCCAAACATTGATCCGAATCAGTACGGAATTTTAATACAACTTCTTACGCGAAGTATGGATAGCATCCTTAATGAAAGGTTTGATAAACTAGACACTAGATTTGATAAACAGGAGCAGAGTACAAAAGAATTAAACAGCAAAATCGATCAATTGTCTTCTGAGGTAACATCTACTCTGGAAAAACAGGCTAACCAAATCTTAGAACTTAATTCAAAAACGACACAATTGACCGAAAGTTTCAACGAATTGTCATGTCGTGTAAACACTCACGAAAATTCCTTTGTTAAATATCAAACAGTGACAAATTCCGAAATGCAGTCATGTAAAACCAAGTTGGATCAGGTCACGAACGCTCAGGCTCAGGTCAATGATCTAGTTCAGAATTTCGTGCAAAATCGAACCACCTCACAAAATAAAATTTCGATGGATATCGAAGGTATTACTCAACAAGTTAGCGTAGTATGCTTACAACAATTAGAAATGAAAGAAAAAATTTCCCATTTGGAGGAAAAAACAGAATCGCTTTCTTTAGAGTGTAACGCAAACATTGCAGAAAAGTTAGTGCATGAATGTGGTATTTGCAACAAGCTCATTGAGCAAAGGGTAGAAACCGCTACAAAAGAGATTTTACACCAGGCCATGTCGCAGGTGCAAACCGAGACCAACACTTTAAAAAACCAAATTTCTCAGTTATTAACTCCCGATTCTAACGTAGTTACTGTTCCGCCTACAACCCCACTCACAACGAGTTCACCGCCTAATTTCACTGTGCAGTTTGTTCCACAGTCTAACAGCGAATCACTTGCGAGCGAAAAACATCAAACAGAGCCGCTCTCAGTGATCGCACGAAACAGTAATTCTCAACCACCCTTGTGCCATGAAGTTTCACCAGGGAACAATAGTTCAGGCCCTATAGTGCCTGCCGGTATTGTTGACGGTAACATGATTAAACATGCCTATTTTCCAACGTTCAGTTCCGATGATACCCAAGCGGTGCACCCGATTGTTTTAATTAGGTCTTTTGACGGAATGTTTCCGCACAACTGGTCAGATGCGGAAAAGATTTTTTTTGTAAGTAATCTGTTGAGGGGGCGAGCATCCAGATGGGGAGCTGAAATAAAAAGGCAAAATTGAACTTTCAAGCAATTTGAAGAGGCTTTTCTGCAGGAATTCTGGTCAGAACATGAGCAAAAACAACTTCGACGTGAAATTCACAATCCCGAACCATACAACCCTCGTAAAGAAACTTTGCGTCAATATTTTGAAAGATACCTGGACAAAACACTTTATTGGTCAAAACCGGCCGATCTTGCCGATGTGATTAACACCTTAAAAAGTCATTTACCCCTGCATTACCGGACACAATTAATTGGTGTTCCGGAAACTAACATCAAGAAATTTCTAGATTATTTGAAAGAAGTAGACCTTGTGTTTAGAGGAGATTCAGGGAACACTCCACATATTTATAATGCTAATTCCAACTCTCGCCAAAACAATTGCCATAATTTCAATCAAAATAACAACAGCGGTAACATGTGGAATGCAAACCCGCTTCCTCAAAATCAGGGGCAAAAATCACAACAGCCCAACTTCACACAATATTCGCAGCAATCTTGCGATCCCCGATTCCAAAATTCCAACAATTACAACAGTTTTGGTAATGGTCAATTTTACCGAAAAAGTAATAGTAATGGCAACAGACGCAATGGTAGTTTCAACAACAATCAGTACTCCAGAGGCAACAACAACCGTAACCGAAACAACAACAATCAAAACAGACGTCAGGATGGAAGATACAACCCTGGTTATTTTGAGAGAAATTCGCCATATCAGCAGAATAATTCAAATTGTCAAAATTCTAGAGTCAGTTATCGACCCCCGCAGTGGGGAAACCCGAACTATACACCACACAACTACAATTATATGTTTCCGAATGCACGACACTTTGTACCAACAAACAATGCTAATAATCAGGACTGCGGTAATCAAACTCCACCGAATACGAAACATGTCCATGAACAAAGGATAAATATTATTGAGGTAAGTGATGACCAAAATGCGTCGCCTAATAACGCGGCGGAAAACATGAGCAGACCGGCGTAAGCGCCCAACCCCCGGTCGAGAACGTGAGCACGGGCGCAAATAATCTTGCATATTGTTTTTTGAGATTCCAAGACGGACACACTATGGAACATGACCTTCTTGCCGAGAATAATAAGTCTAGTAATAACGACAAAGTAAAGGTAACGGTTCAGGCAACTGCTGTTTTATCGTTAGAGAAATCCATCGTAGAAGTGTTATTCCACACTGGAGCGTCAGCAAGCGTGATTACTAGTTCCCTGTACTTGGATCTAGATAAAGGTTCTAAACTTCCGACGTTTCCAGTGCAGAACTGCCGAATCATCGGTGCCACTGGAAACAAATCAAAAAATGTCAAATTACAAGCTCTTCTAACTTCTGTTGTTTCCAACGTGCATGTTTGTTATCATTACCTTGTTGTGGATAATTTAACAGTTCCATGTCTTTTCGGCATCGATTTCTTAAATCAGTATCGAGCAGTGATTGACTTAGGGAATGGTATCTGTCAATTGACGGTTGAAAAGCAAAGAATTTTGATACCTTTATCTAAAACAATTAATAACAACAATTCTTATCGGGACGTACGTCACTTGAAAGTACAATCTGTGCCCATCACTAATTTTTCTATGACAAACAATTGCAATTCTTCTTACAATGCTGATAGTAAAACTCTGTGGGAAAAGTGTGCCGAAGCCTACCATCTAACTGATTTGCAAAAACAGAATCTGTTTCACCTTCTTCAACAATTTTCAGTAGTCTTTCAAGATAAACCTGGTATCATACGTGGGTATGTGTACAAGATGGATGTCAAACCCCACCTAACATTTTGTCGTACACACTACAATATACCGTGGTCTAAAAAACCAGCGGTTATGCAGGAAATTAACAGGATGCTACGTTGGAAAATCATAGAAAATTCGCACTCGCCGTATTGCAACCCTTTGTTGTCAGTTTCGAAACCCGATGGAAGCGTGCGTCTTGTTCTCGATGCACGCGAAATCAACAAAATTATTATACCGGTAAATACTCGCCCTGTAAATCTGGACGAACAACTCCTGAAATTTCACAACGCCAAATTTCTGACTAATATCGACCTACGATCGTCCTACTACCAGGTTCTTCTACATCCTGAATCACGTAAATATACCGCATTTTTGTGCGAAGGACGATCATACTAATTCCGTTGCCATTCGGGTTACGAATAAGTGCAGGAATCTTTATCGAGGCGCTTGACGACGTCCTCGGGCCAGATTTACTTTCACAAATCACTCCCTATGTGGATGATTTAGTTGTGGCGACTGCCACCTGGGAAGAACATGTCGATCTTCTAAGACAAATTTTGATTAAATTCGCCGATGCAGGCGTGACAATCAATTTGGAAAAATCAAGGTTCGCCCGACAACAGATTAAGTTCCTTGGCCACATCATCACGCCGGAAGGCATCAGGCCGGACTCTAAAAAGACTGAAGCAATTCGCAACTTTCCTGCACCCCGAACCAAAAAACAACTTAAAGCATTTTTGGGTCTTTCGTCATTTTTCAGAAAGTTCGTGACACAGCAAGCTCTTAACAGCCCACATCTTCTAAATCTTCTAAAGAAAAATTCCCTTTGGCGATGGACTACAGAATGTCAAGCCGATTTTGAAAAAATTAAACAATCATTAATCCACGCACCACTCCTCTGTCATCCGACATGCCAAAAGACTTCTGCCTATCGACCGATGCGTCATCTTATGGACTTGGGGCCTTTTTGTTTCAACTGTCTGTTGAACATGATCGAACAATAGTAAAACCTATCAGTTTTGCCAGTCGCACCTTAACTGAATGCGAGAGATCGTATCCAGTTACGGAACGCGAGACCCTTGCAATTATTTGGTCTATGCGAAAATTTCAATATTTTCTCTGGGGAAAACATACACACATCTATACAGACCACCAAGCTTTATCATTTTTACTGTCTTGCAAATTACTTCATTCCCGGCTCACTCGTTGGTGTTTGTCGTTACAAGAATACGATTTCGAAATTATTTACATCTCCGGCGAAACCAATATTGTTGCGGACGCTCTTTCTCGTCTTCCGCACGATGCGAAAAATCTTTCAGATTTGCATGAGCAAACTTCCGACTTTCAGGTCATGTTAATGTATGACGAATCCTACAACCGCTACTATCACCGAATCTGCAGGGATTTTGCACAGTTACAAGATGCCGATCCTAGGTGGTCTACAGTAAAAAACAAAATTATGTCAGAATTCAAATTCTAATCTTCAAAATTACTACACGATCAACAATGGTGTACTGTTTCATCGTTCCCATCTCGTGTCAGAGCGTTGGTTGGTATGTTTACCGGAAGCTTATGTTGACGACTTCATTTTGTTCACCCACAAAACCTGGGGACATTATGGCATTAATAAATGTGCCGCCAAGATCCTAAGCTTCTGCTATTTTCCTAACATGCGACGTAGAGTCCTGCAGGTCATTCGCAAATGTATCATTTGCCAGAAGGCAAAATATTTGAACAAACATGCATCAATTGAATTGCATCCCATTCTTCCAAAGCAACCGCTTGATTTGATTTCCGTAGACATTGGCGGACCCTATCCACAATCCCGCGGTGGTGCTAAATACATTTTGGCTATATTGGACGTTTTTACTAAGTATGTGAAATTGTACGCCTTGCGCACAGCCACTGTTGCGGCTATCATTCGACGCTTTTCGGCCGACTACCTAGCCCGCGTCGGAAAACCTGTCGCTGTCCTAACGGACAATGCATCGTACTTTACGAGTGCAAAGTGGAAATCATTTCTGCAAGATTCCGATATTAAACATGTTCTTACTTCCCGATTTCACCCACAGGGTAACCCCGTTGAGCGAATTTTTAAAGAATTTAATCAATTTATGCGCATCCATTCTTCTACAAAACATTCCAAATGGATAGAATACCTCGCTCCGTTCGAGTACATTGTGAACAATTTGCCACATAGTTCTACCGGATTCTCACGTGCCGAGTTATTATCAGACGAACCAGAAAAAAACTCATGGTCAAGTCCCCTGCCTAAGTTGTCTTCGAACGATATTTCTTTGCAGGAAAATGTAAGGCAAGCTGCCATTACCCTGGCACACACTGCGGAGCTCCGGAAGAAAAAATTTGATAAACGGGTCAGACCGACACGTGTGTTCGAAATTGATGATTTGGTATTGCTCACAACCCATCCCAAATCTACGAGGCTAAAACGTTTGCTTAAGAAATGGCAATTAGTTTACTCAGGTCCATACCGGATCGTCGATATTCCTCACCCTGGATGTTATTTATTAGCATACCCTACAACACAGAAAGTTAAAGGACTTTACGCCCACCACCACTTAAAGCAGTATGTAAAGTAAGAGAAAGAGAAAGGATGTGCTAGTTACAGCTAAAATGTTAGTGTTAATTGTTAGTCAATGCAAAGAATCATAACGCATTAAACTATAGCAAATCTACGTTAAACATTACATGCAATCCAAGAACTATTTAATCTACGTTATATTTACTATGCTACGAATAATTTGACTACTAGCCAAGGACAACGAAGTTAGCGACCAAACTTACTCCTTAAACAGGCATTTTCTAGAACAGGAAACTATGTACAAGAAAAAAGATTTTATTATGTTAATAACTGTGATGAATTTGAGAGCCACCAGAATGCTGTACTATACGCCAGCATGAGTGAATGATTGTGCTGAAATGAGTGTGAAAGAATGAATGTGAATTTTAGTTTATAAGGTAGTTTTTATGATGATGATGAGGATTTCGTTGTGTGTGAGCCAATGATGCCACCGCGTAGTATTATTTGATGATTTGCGATTTATATTGAAGCTGTTCTATGAGAAGAAAGGTGAATATTAATTATATGAAGCTGTATGAATGAAAACGATACGTGTGTATGAATACTGATAGATGTTAATGAGAAATGATTCGCCGTGTAGGCAATAAAAAAGGAGAAAGAAAAACTTATTTGGTATGTGCCCTATTTAAAAAACCATTATCTCACGCTTGGCATAAAGAGTTTGTGTGCTCTCCATCGTAACAAACGTAAATTTTGTACATAGGTCATTGTGGAGGAAAAATGTTTATCAGCCACAGCGAAATAAATAATCTGCTTACGTAGCGAATAAAAATTGCTGTCGTTATAGAATCTCATTCTTTACACAGGCTAATTGTGTAGTACCATGCATGCAGGCTGCCTTCGTAAGATTCGTATTCTACATTTACGAAGGTCTTGTTTAATTGTTACGAACTTATGAACTCACTAACATTAACACTATTTTAAAAAAAAAATGTTTTTATCCTGTGAAGTAATTTAGGTGAAATCTAGCACTCATTACTTGATACTGTGAGGACATGGACATATGTATTTGTGTAAGTGGGATAGTATATAAGTTATGCAATTTTATGTCGTTCTGTCTGGACCAGAGTTAAGAAAATGCGACTCTCATAAAACAATTGCTAGGATACGAAGTCTCCCGCTCTCTGCTCATGTTCTCGACCAGGAAACAAAAACTACACGACTACCGGTACGACGTACAATTCACGATTACAAGAAAACATACTATAGTGTATGAGATTTTTCTTTCTCTTTCAGCAAAGTGGATAAATTTTTGAAGATTTGTGTGTGAAGCAGTACGACGCAGCTGTCTTCGTGGACACAGCGATTTTCTTGTCTTTATGGAAACTAAAGCGCATTCACTTTCCTTTACCTACAGGAAATTCATATATTTATTTTACTACGTGATACTCACTAAAGTACACCTCTTATGGAAGGATCCTATAGTCATTTATTAGTACGTTTACTGACCGAATTTTTTTCAGGAATATAAACTACCGTGTCATTAAGCGCGTATTTACCTAAACATGACTGATTCAACGAGTGAATTAAACCATATACGGTACTCACATTGATTCTTGCAAAAATCTTTGACTGATTTACAGGAAGTGATTGACAATGATCATTGAATTTCTTTTTGCTTAAACAGCAATTCGGATCAACTTTAAAGGATGAAACTGAATACAACATGAATTGGCTTAAAGTCAGTGACACTTGCGCAATGGCAAAGTTTATGATGCATACGTTACGCAAACAGATACACTATTCGTCGCACACATGTGTGAAAACACTACTGTATTGATGAAGATTTTGTAAATATGAATATAACCCAATCCTTCTATCTTGATCCTACTCCCACCTCCTTGCCCACTGCTGGACGATGGATAGTGGGGTAGTGAGGTTTTTGCACTATTCTTTTGTATATTTTGTCCATTCATAATTTGCAGTACTTAGGGTCTCTCGTCGAGTTTTGCAGAATTCTTGATGGCAGATGCCATAGATTTCAATATTCTGTAAAGAAGGATATAGTACTCCGTTAGTGCACATGCACAGCAAGAAATAGATGGCACAACCTGAATTTCGTGTACATAAATATGTCATGTCATGTGTAATTGTAAAATTTTGTAAATGTAAACAACTAGCAATCTCAATATAAATCTGAATTTTGTAAAGTTTCACAGTACACGACTAGCAAAACATGTCTAATTGTAAGTTTTTGAAGATGTAAACAACTAGTATTCTCTATATAAATATGAATTTTGGGAGAGTTTCACAGGTCACGACTAGCAAAGTATTTCAATGGCTATGTAGCAACTTAGCTACGAAGAAGTTCATTTGTATTATGTATATTGAATTTCATGTCTATAGTAGGTAATCATTTTATGTATATGTACATGTCCATTTTTTCTATGTAATTTTGAACTTGCCTATTCAAAACTTAAATGTCCTCTTGTGAAGGCTACACACAAAACAGTCTTACTATGTGCACCTAATATAAAAGGAGAAAAGATGCAAAGTGTAATTTTGTTCAAAGGTGAAGTGTCTGTGAAAATGTGTTCTCAGAAGGAACAGGACGTCGAACCTCCCTTCTGAACAGTGTAAAAAAAAAATCAAATAGTGTTGATAAAGAGAAATCAACCAGTCAAGAGTAAAAATATGATAGAAAAGTGTTTTCCGTACAAAGTGATAAGTTTAATCTCAAATTCTACGATAAAGTGCAATGATGCGTATCACAGCGATCCCTACCTTGGAAAGTGCTTGGAAGTCTGCGTTGTACGGTCTTCGGATGCGGCTACCAGTACTGTCGCGTCCGTCGTAAGGGGTGGCGCCGCCAGACGTGTCACCGCCTATTATACCTCAACAGCGGACCCGAGCGCGAGGCTGTACGCAGTGCCGCGGTGCGTGGTGGATGGACCACTTTATCAAAATTACTGCACTCGTGCACGCACAGCCACTCTTAAACACCAACAATACTGACATGAACTTTGTTGTCATCGACAACTTAAAACCAAATTGTATGACCTTTTGTGTTCTTTTGTCGTAAGCAGATTCATTACCTATTGTCCTGATGTGCAAACTGTAAAGTAAACAAAGTTGTGGTGCTGTGACTTTTACTGTGCTTCGCACGACGCACCACACTGCACTGAGGCAAAGCATAGTGCCCACTGGTCGACACAACAAGAACTGTGAATACAGGGTAGCAGCTATTGTTTTAATAACAGGACTGCCAACGGTGCAGGCATCTCTCTAAAAAAAATGAATCATCCATTGATCAATTTCAAAGTGGCTATTTTGTAATGTGCAACAATTTATGTATATTTACTTAAACTTTGTACTTTAGGCTATAATTCTTTATATATGTATGTACTTGTCATATGTTTGAAAATGTTGTATAATGCTGGTGCAAACACTGCACAACCTCGTTCGTCAACTCAAATCTGGTACTGCCGCGAAGTTTGAAAAACTTACGCACCAGTAGAGGGGGCCGTGTGGCGATACCTGTAAGACACCGCTAGCCCACGCCTCTCGCGGTGTGCGTTTAACCCCATTTAAATGACGCGCCAAGCGCGCGCCCAGCGGCTGTACGATTAATTAAATAATCGGCGTGCCTATCACAGTTGAAATCTCTGGTCCAGAGGGACGTGAAGAGGCTGTGGTCCAGAGAGAGAGTAGAGTCAGTCGAGTCTTGTTCAGTCTTAAGAGTCAGTCGAGCTAGAAAGTGTCTTGTGAAACGATCATTCTGTGAATAATATTAGTGTGATGATTTCTTTTATATGTGTTGTGTTGTCTTCTTCGATGAGTAAAAAAAAATAGGTAAAATAAATTTTTGTGATGTCCATCAATAAGTTCATTCCAGTAAAAATAGAACCACTTCCCTTCACCTTTATTCACCCTTTTTTCTTTCCTTCCTTTCAAACAAAACAAAAAACAAAAAATTACTACTCACCTTTTTTTTTTTTTAATTCCGGACATCACAGTCTGTAATCTTCTCAACAACGTCGCGTAAGTCTGTCCGAACTCCTCTATGCCGATTCGTCGCACAAAGCTTTCACTTCTGTATACAGAGACGTGCGGACATTCTCATTCGAAGTGATCAATGGATCACAGTCAAATACCTCGTTTTCAACTGGGCATCTCTGTTGGTAGAGCTGACAAACTAGTCCACCCAGCTGGGGTACTCAAGGGTGTATTTGCTCTGGGTTTCTCACTACCTAACAATACCATAAAGGGCAACGACGGACCATATGTGGGAAATTCATTGCGCATTACGAGGATGACACTGTTGTGTCGAACAGCGTCTCAAGGGATGAAACATGGGTTAATCACTTCGAACCTGGAACAAAACGGCAACCCATGCAGTCGCGCCACACCACCTCCGAAAAAAAAGTTCAGAACTGCACCCTCAGCCTACAAACTCGTGGTGAACGTCTTCGGGGACTCTGAAGGAGTTATTCTGTTTGATGTCGTTTCTCTGGTGTAACAATCAACTTCGAAAATGTACCTTGCTATTGTAACAGAACCTATTAAAGTCTTTACTTTACCGAAATATGCGATACCCTCCAAATTCAACCAGTTTAACGACTATTTATGACTATAGAAAAGTTATTGTGTATGTTAACAATGATTGTATAACATGTCTCCATAAACAGTCAACACATTAAATTATACTGAATAACTGCCCCACACAAAAGTTAGTGTCACTTTATCACTGATACAGCAAATATCATGTAAAGACACTAAGTTCATCTTAACTAATTAATATGAAGTACGAAAAATAGTGACCAACTTATGTATTTTGGATCTCCTTAAATGAAAATCACCCAGTGAAACCTATTTGTTCACTAGGACCGTTTTCACTCAGTATTCACGTAAACACTCCTATTTTAGACGAAAACCAATAATTCATGTTATTTACTTATTTATGCAA
Source organism: Schistocerca gregaria (assembly GCF_023897955.1). Taxonomy (NCBI): domain Eukaryota; kingdom Metazoa; phylum Arthropoda; class Insecta; order Orthoptera; family Acrididae; genus Schistocerca; species Schistocerca gregaria. Next base: position 405,938,472 of record NC_064927.1, on the reverse strand, counting down.
ATTAGAGAAGTCGATTGAGAAACTTCTAAAAAAACGGCCTTTTTGTAACAAAGAATTATTCTGTCAAGTCAACAAATCTGTCATTTTAATAACCTGTTAAATTATGTCATTCGATGTAAATTAATAACTTTCCTGCAGAAATTACAATAACAGATGTACATGTGACTTATAAACTATATCTCTTTTTAGTAGTTCTTCGACAAGGTTATAAACACAAGGAGCAAGAATGGTCGGGAGCGCAGTCTGAATGTCACTTTGGTAAAGTGTATGTGTGTTATTGTTCGAGGTGGATAAACATTGCAAAAGACATCTAAAAGAAGTGCTACTTTTTGTTGTGTCATTGTCTGTGGTGGACAGTGGAATTAAGATGGCCACCAGAGTAATAAATATTTGAAGTTTAAATATTTGTTGGTTTCGCTCATCATTTATCATAAAAAGCACATCGAAAGCACGGGACATCAATTTTTTACCCCTAGACAACCAGATTTAGAGCTAGCATCTGCATAGAGACACAGCAGCGATCCAGCAAGCAGCAGCGATGGCCACAATGCTTTTTAATGGCGCCAACCTAACATCAAGTGCTAACAAGCTCTGTAAATGGGAGTGAAATAGTGCGATTATAGCAATATCTACGACTAGGCGACCATTACACCATCCTCAGGACACTTAAGAAACGACTGCAGCATGTTCGACGCACAAAAATGCGAACCAGTTTGTCCTTCTCCATGACAACGCAACGCCACATGCAAGTATTCGCATCCGAAGGGAGCTCACAAAACTTTATTGGTCTGTTCTTCCTCATCCACCCTACAGCCCGATTCTCTCACCTTTCAACTGTTTAGTACAATAAAGAATGCACTCCGCGGGAAGCACAAAGTGGATGGTGGGAAGGTTATTGATGCATCAAGACTTTGGGTCCACCGTCGATCAGTACAATGGTGGAACGATGCAGGTATGCAGGTTCTCCCAGTAAGGAGGCGTAAGGCAGTCGCATTGAGCGGAGATTATGCTGAAAAATAGGGTTTTATAGCTAAAAGAGTGGAGAATAATGTTGTTTATTTGAATCTTGAGTAAGACCAACCCGCTTTCAGAAAAAAGTGTTGCATTACTTATACGTCCCTTGTATATTGAATACTTTTAACGAGACAGGAAAGGCTCTCGAACTAGCATGAAAAATAACTTTTACTGAGTATTGTCACATATCATAAACATACTTTTAAAAAGTATGTTTCAGTTACGTAAAATTTTCACTTTGCCTTTTTGAGTGGAATACTTTGAACTTATGGCTGTGGAAGCAAGATGATTAGTGTTCTGAGCAGATAAGTGATATGTCACGCTGGATATCAGTACGTAGCTATTGTTAAATGCAATGAAATCTTTACACTACAATACTAGGATTAGCGCTTGCAGCAAATAAAATTTAGTGCTTGTAACTTTCTTCCAGAAATGTCATCTCTCTATGAAATCATCTCCTATGGTCAATTACACGTGAGGTAGCACCTTGAGTTAAATTCCGTTCTGTGTACGGTACGTCTGGCATATAATCTCCTGACTCTGCGATGACGCAACACTCTCTCCCTCTCTGGCCGACAACTGCTTTTTTCTCTGCTCAGTAATTCAGTAACGTTCATATGGTCAGACATGCAAAGATGCATATAGTGGCAAACATACCAGACAGTTGGGGATTAACCGCCACCCGTGGATCGCTACAGCATATTCGCCCGTTTTTATTAAAGAAGCGTTGCTAACGCAGAGCACAAACTTCAAACTGTATGTCTCCTGCTTTCAGCGATAAAAACTGGAAACATAAAAGGTCCGAAAAATGTATTTTATGATTAAGTAAAATTTAAGTTTTAATCCTGCTGACATGAATTAACAACGACACCGACAGATTCGTAGTTCCCATTGCACCAACAAGATAAAACGTTTGTTATTGTCTTACGTGTCTGTAGCTTTCTGATGAGCTTCTCACATTCTCAAGGACAGGAAACGTTAAACAGTATTAAGTTATGTGATATAGTTCTCACAAGACGAATTAAAAACTGCAGGACAAACACCGGAATTCTGAAGGAGTTGCCGTAACAGTTAAAAAGAATTTAATGAAAACAGATCGCGTAGATCATCGTCTGTGAGGTTACGCAGTAATTTTCATCACATATTTGTCAAGATAAAACACAGTAGGTCTTTGAAATGCATGAAAATTGTGCTTACTGCATGCATACAACCGAGTTACTGTTGTAGGCTACCAGTTAGCTCGAATGATTTTCGCCAGCCAGATTCTTTTTCTTGTTGTTTCTCTCCCTTCACAAGATAGCCCCTTTCCTCCCTTCTTGGTTTGAAAAATACGACCGAAAGCGCAGCAGTGCGGCAATATTCGACACAAAATTTATGAAAATACACAACAGTTACCACGTTATACAATGAACGGAAATGCTCAGTAAAATGGAAATTATCTCGTGCTCTCGATCCAAGCCAGTCGGGAATTACCGTAGCAAGTGATTGGGGAAAGAATGGGCATTCTTTCCCTATACAGAATTTTATGTAGCAGATGGAGGAGGCGACTCCCGGAAGAGGAGCAATTGCGCGCGCATGACCAGCTGTTCGGAAAGCAGCCGGAAGTACGTCGAGAGCGTCCACGAGCCCTAGGTAAAAAGTGTGAGCAGTACTGAATCGCTTATTCGTTAGTTTAGATGGTGTTTTTAAATGCTAGCATTTCTCTGGGATTTGTTAAATTACATGTGTAATTAATGGAAATGCTTTCAAAGGACTTAAAATCTTTTCTCGCTTTAGTTTACATGCGCGATGAGTGCACCCTCGTATTATATATCTGTTCTTTTATTTATCAATGCTAATATATTAAGATAAGTTTTTAAGTTGTTAGCACAATTCTCGAAATGTTATAGGCCGCTTTACTACAAATTTTTACAGTCTTAATCGCTGTAGTATAGGATTAATGTTAAAAGTGACTGTGGCAAGGAAATGCTGTGCTGTGCTGTGAAAATGTGGGATTAGTTTTCTTTCTCACCTACAGTTTTTACCTAAAATATCAGGGAATTTGAACCGTTTGACAAATTGTTTATCCCAGGCATATTCTCTCTCTTTATAGAGTATGTTCCGAATGTAGGTAAATACACTGTGATCGTTGGTGCATTAATATAAACCCACGTCAGTGTGTTAATTATTTTTTCTCTTCGTCTAACTGTACCCTCGCAAACACGTCACATAATTTACCAGATGGTGTTTACTGCATGGTCGTATCTACGCTACGAAAAGGACTACGCCTACCAGTGCAAACTGTCCGTTTTGCTGCAACGCATTCACATTTCGATAGCTGGCCTACTGCCCAGGTATAAACATTAATAGCTTGCTTGTGCCACGCATACCTGGAGCTACTAATCAACCTAAAAACGTACTACCCGTAATAGCTATAATTACTAGTTTGCAAATGAAGTAAAATGTGGTGTTCTTCAGCACAGTGCCTTCAGTCATCAAGAGAAATACCAGCACTTATACCCTAACACCCTGTATATAATTTTAAACAAAAATTGTGTTCACGACGAGCTGTTTTGTTTATTTCCTTTGCAATCGATTTTAATAAGAAACAAGAAAGGTACATTTGTCGCTTACTCTCTTATGCTGAGAGTACTATTCAGGATCTGAATCCACTGTAACTTCGCAATCCTGATTATAAGTATCCGAAATATTGCAATGGAAGCTACTACCTCATAGATCCAGCAGGTGGAGAGTTTCTCTCATACCCGATATACAAATCATCCGAACCGCTTTAGTCACTCATTTTAAGCGACTTCAATTCCCAATCAAGTGTCCTTTTCCAGTACCAGTAAACAAGGCTCAACGTCTAAGAGAGAGGGGAAGAGGAGGTGGACAGAGAAGGGGGATGAAATGGACACAGAGGGGGTATGGGGCAAAAAGAGTGGGAGGAGTAAACGGAAAGAGAGGGGCAGGAGGAGAGGGACACCGATAGAGCGTAGCAGGAAGCCATGCAGCAAGAGAGGGAGAGGAGAAGGTGCACGCAGAAAGGGGGACAGGGAGAACAGGATATACATCCGATTCCCAATTGCGAAAGACTACCCGGTTCACTACTGCATGTATAAATTAAAGATCTTCGCGACGGATTCTATCTATATGTTGGGGCTAATTGCAAGAATTTTTATATGGTTTCCACCAATAGATAATTACACCTAAAACGTATTTCGTGTCACCTGAGGTATTCTGTAGCGAGTGATGCTTAAATTCTTTAAGGTATGTGGAATTGATAATACTCAGGTACCTATCGCTCTTCTCCGAATTTTAATCACAACGCTACACAGTGACCCATAAGCAGTGCAAGTGAGCGTACGGCATTGTGGACCGGGAGTATCCCATTCGGGGAAGTTCGGCGGCCGAGGGCAAGTACTTATCGCATTCGACGCCACAATGGGCGACTTGCGCGTCGGAGATGCGGATGAAATAATGATGAGGACAACACAACACCGACTCTTCCTCAGCGGAGAAAATCTCCTGTCCCAGGCGGGAATCGAACCCGGCCACCTTGGCGTGGCATTCAGCCGCGCTGTCCACCCGTAAGCAATAATATCGCCCGGCCGTAGATATTCGTATTAGGACTAGCTGAATGAAACTGGGACAGGTCCTTCATTTTTTTTATATTGAAAGAATTATAAATTCACATGTTAGTATGTATGTATGCTGTTTCATCTATTGAAGTCGTACGAAAATACCGGTAGTATCACAATGGCCTTGTCTTGTTTTTATCTTGATGATAATTTGCGTTTCGAAATATGATCCTAGCCTCTCAATTCCACAGCTGTCACACTGTCCTCCGGTTTAAAATTTGTCAGGTAAGCACTAAGCAGCGTATTTCGGCGAGTAGTTGACGGCGATACACGTGTCCAAGAGCACCTCTTGTCTGTCAAGGGATTTATAGCTGTAATGCAACCACAATTTTTAGAAGTAAATAAACGTACCTGAATAGTTACCCTAATAAGGACGAATTTTCCCGCTGTCGTAAGTCTTCTTGTGACATTTCTGCCGCTTACAATACCAATGTATAGGTTTAAATGGACGCTCCATTCTGCGGATAAGATAGTTCCTGTAGCCTGTGACAGAAATGAAAGAAAAATAGTGACTCGTGCCATTGTCTGCTCGTTACAGTCAGACTCCAAAGCGGGAGGCAGCTATAAATACTTTAGCGGAGACAGCTGACGCCGGAGCGGTGGCGGCCTGTTCGAAAAAGTGGCGGACGATAAATTTTGGCCCAACTGGCGAGAATGGAACCGCTCGAGACTGCTGCCCGAACGTTCTGTAGTGGTTGCAAAGGGAGGGGAGAGAGGGGGGACGCGTGGGGAGGGGATGGGCTGTGTTTCAATTACAGCAGAGGCAGGAGGTGTGGCTGGGGGGGAAGGGTGTAGGGTAGAGGCAGCGACCGTGATTTAGAGAGCTGTCTGGGCCCGCAGCGCGTCTCCAGAGTACAGAGAATTATTCACGCCCACTGGCCCTTCTGACTTTTTAACTGGGCGCAGGCACCAGAAAAACGCAGTGTCACTCGCCTTGTTTGGCGGTACATCAGTATTCCTCCTCTTATCTTTTATTCTCCAGTTGGTGTTTCTTAATTTCTAACCAAATGTTGCATTGTGCTGATCAATAATTCTCTTCCGAATATTTGCATTTTACAAGAATAAACGGCAGTATAAACGAATGATATGAATAATACTAAACCAGAGTAAGGCAAAAAGTGATGGTGAATAACACAAGCGATAAAGGATGACAGCCAAAACATCTGGAGGATAAAAATTTCTTAAAATTCTTGGCCAAGGTTTCGGTATATATAAATATACCTTCATCAGAAGTAAAAAAATCCTGAACAGGAATACACTTTCATTAGAAAAACCTTACAAGGGAACCTCCCCATCGCACCGCCCTCAGATTTACCTATAAGTTGGCACAGTGGATAGGCCTTGAAAAACTGAACACAGATCAATCGAGAAAACAGGAAGAAGTTGTGTGGAACTATGAAAAAAATAACAAAATATACAAACTGAGTAGTCTATGCGCAAGATGGGCAACATCAGGGCAATTGTGGCCCCCAGGAGCGCTGTGGTCGCGTGGTTGGCGTGAGCGGCTGCGGAACGAGAGGTCCTTGGTTCAAGTCTTCCCTCGAGTGATAAGTTTTATTTTTTACTTTCAGACAATTATTATCTGTCCATCCGTCGGTCCGATGCGAGGGAACTGCGCATTGTATGGGGGCGCTACACCTAAACGAAAAATTTGAAAACGTTAAAAACATATGTTTTGATAGAGCACAGGGAAAACTGTGCGACTGTGAAACTGTTGCATTCATTTGTTGTAGTTTATGTGACAAACTCTTATGTTGTCATCACTTTTTTGGGAGTGATTATCACATCCACAAGAAAACCTAAATCGGGCAAGGTAGAAGAATCTTTTTACCCATTCGCCAAGTGTACAAGTTAGGTGGGTCGAGAGCATATTCCTGTTATGTGACGCACATGGCGTCACCAGTGTCGTATAGAATGTATCAGACGTGTTTTCCTGTGGAGGAATCGGTGGACCTATGACCTTGCGATTTAATGTTTTCGGTTCCCATTGGAGACGCACGTCCTTTCGTCTACTAATCGCACGGTTTTGTGGTGCGGTCGCAAAACACAGACACTAAACTTATTATGGTGAACAGAGACGTCAATGAACGAACGGACAGATCATATAACTTTGCGAAAATATAAAAGTAAACTTTTCACTCGAGGGAAAATTTGAACCAAGGATCTCTCGCTCCGCAGCTGCTCACGCTAACCACGGGACCACGGCGCTGCTGGGCTGATAGTATCCTTGATGTTGCCTATCTTTCGCATTGACTACTCAGTTTGTATATTTTGCATATTTCTTCATAGTTCCACACAACTTCTTCCTGTTTTCTCGATTGATCTGTGTTCAATTTCGCAAGGTCTATGCACTGTGCCTACTTGTGACTAAATCTGAGGGGGGTGCGATGGGGAGGTTCCCTTGTTAGCATCGGAAATAAACACTAAAGCTTAAGTAACCGTAAATTACCAGAGTAATACAGGCACAAAATCTTATAGTTACTTACTAAAATTACATCATGCAATGGAGATTAATAAAACAATTGTGCCAATGGCGTCGTCAATAACTAAGGCATCTTCTCCATTTGTACAACATGACTATGGGCACAGGGTCAATGCGAACAGTTTAGCACCAGTACTTCGCCTGTGAACTATCGAGACAAGAGTGTGAAAGCACTAGGGCAGATGCTTTCGCCGAGAGAGGGCACTTATGGTATATGCCTGACACCCACGCATATTGAAATCCATGGATACCTACATAAGCGCATCAAAATTATTAAAAGTTGTGCTAATTCAAACCTTCTGTCTTAATAAATAAAACATATCAGGCCATTTAAAAACTTTTATGTAAAATAGAAAATATGGAACCAATTTACCTGTGTCCTAGTGTCGAACAGATGAAGCTTGCGCTATGGAACATCTAACGAGAGAAGGCACTAGTGTAATGTGCGAGAATCTCGCGTAACGTAGGCGGTGAAGTACGTAGTAGCGAGAACAACCAGAATGTTACAGTAAAACGAAACCATCTGTCGTCGGCTGTCATCCTTTATCGTGAAGAATTTCAACAGTTGCTGCTTCAGCCATGTTTAAAATGTTTCAATAATGCAAGCAAAGCAAGAAGCAGAGAAACTTTCGCTGTTTGGCGGAATAACTTTCAATGGAGATTTTCCGACCACGGTTCTACCCTATACATTTGAATGGCTTTAAAATATCTCAAGCAGAATTTTTCGTTTTTACAGATGATACAAATGTTGGAATGAATCCACTTAGGTAGCCAGCATCAGAAGAAACTACCAATAACTTTTTAATGATATATTAATTTGGTCTTAGCATATCAACTGTCCCTAGTTTTAAGAAGAACACTCACCAATGCAGTCAGTTCTGTTCAATATCGAGTGAAGCCAACGATAAATGTAGTTTTTAAATGAAACGATTCCACTTTAGGCTATTAAAACATGATTTACTTTGACGAAAGTTTCAACACGTGGTCATGTCCAAGCATTCGAAAAATAGTCATCGTCAGATGCAATAAAAGTAAATATAAACTGACAAACGTTGAAAATAAAATTTCGAAGTTACTTTCGTGGCAATACAAAGCTGTGGTATTCTGTGTAAGAGCAATTGCATGTGGTGGTTGCAATTTATCTGCTGTTCCATGTACCTTATACGTTAGAAAGTTGACGAAATAAAGATATAAACACTTAAGTTTAGGTCTCGTGTAGCATGCTTCGTAAATGGATTACAAAAGCTGGGGAGTGCGCAGAAGCTAATATATGGAGTCGATATCAAGTGGTTTGAGAAATGTGTGCGCAGAAAAGAGAAATGTGATAGAAATATGTTCAATAAAAGCAGAAGCCACTAATGACACTCAATATTTAGATTAAAAGTTGGCAAAAATGGGAAGTGACTATTAAGTCACAATAAAACAATACCCACGAAATACAAGTACAGAACAGCTTCTAAAATCTCAGATGTAGACGAAAGCAGCGCTCCACTTGATAGTCATTTTCTCTTTTTACATACTTTTAATCTACATTCATAGTAGCATTCGTGGATTACGTTTTTATTCAACACACATTTCCTTCTTTCTAAGCAAAAATTTCACTAACCACATGATATCGACTTCATATGTTAACATCTGTGTCCTCAATAGCTCATACTCTTTGTATGGTTACATCTTCGCCACTTTTGTGATCAATTTACCACTCCCGCTATATGAGATTAAAACTTAACTTTTTATATTATTATTTCACCAGCTTTCTAACGTGTCTAGTATGTGGAATAACAGATAAATTCACACCACCACATGCAACTACCCTTACAAAGCGTGTCAGTGCTTCATATTATTAAAGGAGTTACAACGTGTCACGTTAGTAGCTTTGAAATTTTCGTTAATTGTCAGTTTCGTACTTACGTGTATTACACACACACACAAAAAAAGTTTTGCGCCAACCCGGTTCCCAGAACTCCTGAAGACAGACGTTGACTGTGGATATTGTATCACAAACACAGTCCCTTTGACTGTTAAGAGATGCCGCTAAACACGCCCAAAGATGTAAACAACAACGCATGAGCAGCGCCTATTAGATGGAGGAGTCAGATAGTCGATCACTTCCAGTCATTCGACCAGGAAGCAGGTACACGGCTCGTGTTGTCTGTGGTTCAACCATGCCTAGACGGTCAATACTGCAATTCGATCGCGACCACATTGTTACTTCGTGCCAGGAAGGACTCTCAAGGGAAGTGTCCAGGCGCCTCGGAGTGAACCAAAGCGATGTTGTTCGGACATGGAGGAGATACAGAGAGACAAGAGCTGCCGATGACATGCCTCGCTCAGGCCGCCCAAGGACTACTACTGCAGTGGATGACCGTCACCAGCGTATTATGGCTCGGAGGTATCCTGACAGCAACGCCACCATGTTGAATAATGCTTTTCGAGCAGCCACAGGACGTCGTGTTACGACTGTGCACAGTAGGCTGCATGATGCGCAACTCCACTCCCGACGTCCATGACGAGGTCCGTCTATGCAAAGGGCCTTTCTTGTGACGCCTTTACTGGACTAACTTAGTTAAAACCGCACATTAATAGCACATTCCATTTCCGCAGTATTTGTAGTGCAAGTTTCAGGTGATTCACCCCTTCAATTGTAATGCAGCTGCCATTTGTGTGGTTTTGAACCCGCAGCTTTTTCGAAAACCACGCACGAGATTTTCGTATTGTCTCGGTCGCTACACGCAAACTATTAGTCCTACAGAAAAATTGAACAGGGTTTTTTGTAGAAAATTTAATGTAGTTAAATTTCTTTGCGGCATAGTTTTCGCTGGAGACCATGGTTTTCGAGTTATTCAAAGAAAACGCGTTTGAAAATCAAATGGTTCAAATAGCTCTGAGCACTATGGGACTAAAACATCTGTGGTCATCAGTCCTCTAGAACGTAGAACGACTTAAACCTAACTAACCTAAGGACATCTCTCACATCCATGCCCGAGGCAGGATTCGAACCTGCGACCGTAGCAGTCTCGCGGTTCCGGACTGAAGCGCCTAGAACCGCACGGCCACCGCGGCCGGCGTTTGAAAATCACTTTGTACGTTTTTATTGAATAATTTCAAAACTACGGCCTCTAGCGGAAACTTATCCCAGTACAAAATTTAACTATGTTAGAGCTGTTCAGCGGTGTTAACCTCTTTTCTTTTACGAATGATATTCATATCAAAAACTGTCATTGTGGCAAACTTTACTTCGCGCAATGTTTGCGCTGTTCTGAATTCCCATATTTCGAATGTTTCTTTAAATCGTTATAATCTAAAACAATGCACAAAATGTTCCCGAAGAATAAACACCCCAATGAAACGTAATAATTAATATAATAATTGATATAGGAATGAAATGTAAGAATGAGGAATTAGAAAGATTGTGATCTCTGAAAATACCATACATACATATAGTGTATAATATAGTATGTGATTAAGTGTCCGAACACCCACATAAACGTACGTTTTTCATATTAGATGCATTGTGGTGCCATCTACAGCCAGGTACTCCATATGAGCCATCTCAGTACTCATTAGACATCGTGAGAGACCAGAACTCACGGTCTTTGAACGTGGTCAGGTAAGTGGGTGTCACTTGTATCATACGTCTGTAGACAAGATTTCGAAGCTCCTAAACATCCCTAGGTCCACTGTTTCCGATGTGATACTGAAGTGGAAACTGGAAGGGACACGTACAGCACAACAGCGTACAGGCCGACCTCGTTTGTTGCCTGACAGAGACCGACGACAGTTGAAGAGAGTCGTAATGTGTAATAGACAGACGTCTATCCAGACCATCACACAGGAATTCCAAACTGCATCAGGATCCAGTGCAAGTACTGTGACAGTTAGGCGGGAGGTGAGAGAACTTAAATGTCATGGGCGAGCGGCTGCTCGTAAGCCACACATCCCGCTGGTAAATGCCACACAACGCCTCGCTTGGTGTAAAGAAGGGTAAACATTGGACGACTGAACAGCGGGAAAACGTTGTGTGGAGTCGGTACACAATATGGCGATCCGATGGCAATGAATGGGTATGGCGAATGCCCTGTGAAAGATCTGCCAGCGTTTGTAGTGCCAACAGTAAAATTCGGAGGCGGTGGTGTTATGGTATGGTCGTGTTTTTCATGGATGGGGTTTGCACCCCATGTTGTTTTGCCTGGCACTGTCACAGCAAAGGCCTATATTGCTGTTTTAAGTACCTTCTTGCTTCCCACTGCTGAAGAGCAATTCGGGGATGGCGATTGTATCTTTCAATACAATCGAGCAGCTGTTCATAATGCACGGCCTTTGGCAGAGTGGTTACACGACAATAACATCCCTGTAGTGGGCTGGTCTGCACAGAGTCCTGGCCTGAATCTTATAGAACACCTATGGGATGTTTTGGAACACCGACTTTAGGCCAGGCCTTACCGACCGACATCGATACCTCTCCTCAGTGCAGCTCTCTGTGAAGAAGTTTGCCATTTGTAACGCCGCTTCCTTTGGACGCAAAGATGAAAATATAAAAATTGTACCCAAAACCCAATGCAAGCACCAAACCCAAGATCCAAATTTCACAAAAAAAGAAATAAAGTCACACTGTGATAGCATCATTTGAGTAGTAGTAAGTTTACTGAAGGGAAACAAAAAGTAATACAAAAGAATTCCAGTATAAAGTAACTTAGTATTTTTGCAAAAGAAAGTAAAATAGAAATCGTTTCGTATCAAATTAAAGTAAAAGTAGATCGCAAAGTAGTGTACTTATAGATCACGGAGTAGAACAAGTGGCGTCAAAGACCTTTTGAGTACTCTTTGAGGACACCGCCGAATACAGAAGATAAAGTTATACATTGTTAATCTGCTTTAAGCGCTTGCTTGATCGTGTCGTAACTTAACGCGTGCTCTTGTACGTAGGCGATAGGAGATTTTTTTACATTTTGGAGATTTTCAATCTGCTAGAAATCATTAAGCTCGAAACAGGTAGATCAGCAATTCTGAGTATATCATTGCGTAAAGCCCAGATAGTAAAAGAACCGAAATTTGTCTTAAATTATTATCAGTGGAGTATTAGTAACGAATTGTGAGAAAATACTTAGATTTCGTTAAACCAACTGGTGAAATCTGGATTTTATTGAAAATTCCTTGACTGAAATTTAGGTAACTAATTCAACCCACCTTAGGGAAAAGTTACTTCTTTAGGAGAATAATAGGATGTGCTTAGACTATAATAAACCAGCATAACGTTAATTTACCGTGTTTGACATTTATTTCGAACCAGATAATATTACGTGCTTACGTAACATTTCATCAGTGCAACGATACAGATTAATAACACAGCGCTGCACATATAGATATGTATTCTTTGACGCTCTAAAACAAGTTATCGTACTGATTCAGACTATTTAGCTTACGTAAACTGAAAACATTAGTGGAGAAACTATTGGTGTATATACACTGTAACGATGATTAGTGGAACAGTAGCAGTTTTTATTCATCTACGTGTAGCTGTACTCGTACACGTCGGAAAGCATATGAGTATTTGAGTTGGCCGGTACAATTAATACGTACTCGGCATCAATGTGGTGCAGCAGGACAGACTTCTTCTGTAACGTTCCTTATCAGACAGTATACAGACATTCTACCGCTAGCTGGTCGGAGCACGAGCTTGGTCAACGAGCATTTTCAATAGAAGGATCAGTTACACGTTCCCCAAGAAACCTTCCAGCACGTGATGGAACGTATGCCTGCAAGACTGGAAGCTGTCATTCAGCCAGGTGTCCAGATACTTATTAATCACATAGTGTATATGTATGACACTTTTTGTGAGACCCAGTTGTAATTTTACAATTAATATGCATCTACATCTACATACATACTCCGCAGTCCACCATACGGAGCGTGGCGGAGTGTACGTCGTACCACAACTACCATCTTCTCTCCCTGTTCCACTCCCAAACAGAATGAGGGAAAAATGACTGCCTATATGCCTCCGTACGAGCCCTAATCTCTCTTATCTTATCTTTGTGGTCTTTCCGCGAAATATAAGTTGGCGGCAGTAAAACTGTACTGCAGTCAGCCTCAAGTGCTGTTTCTCTAAATTTCCTCAGTAGCGATTCACGAGAAGAAAGCCTCCTTTCCTCCAGAGACTCCCACCCAACTTCCTGAACCATTTCCGTAACACTCGCGTGATGATCAAACGTACCAGTAACAAATCTAGCAGCCCGCCTCTGAGTTGCTTTTATGTCCTCCCTCAATCCGATCTGATAGGGATCCCAAACGGTCGAGCAGCAATCAAGAATAGGTCGTAGTATTGTTTCATAAGCGGTCTCCTTTTCAGATGAACCACATCTTCCCAAAATTCTACCAATGAACCGAAGACGACTATCCGCCTTCCCCACAACTGCCATTACATGCTTGTCCCACTTCATACCGCTCTGCAATGTTACGCCCCAGATATTTAATAGACGTGACTATGTCAAGCGCTACACTACTAATGGAGTATTCAAACATTACTGGATTCTTTTTACTATTCATCTGCATTAATTTACATTTATCTATATTTAGAGTTAGCTGTCATTCTTTACGCCTATCACAAATCCTGTACAAGTCATCTTGTATCCTCCTACAGTCACTCAACGACGACACCTTCCCGTACACCACAGCATCATCAGCAAACAGCCGCACATTGCTATCCACCCTATCCAAAAGATCATTTATGTAGATAGAAGACAACAGCTAATCTACCCCACTTCCCTGGGGCATTCCAGATGATACCCTCGCCTCCGATGAAGGTTCACCATCAAGGACAACAAACTGGGTTTATATAAGAATAAACCGAGACGCCTGATCGTTTATCTTCCATTGAGGGAAGTTTCTGGGAAATTCGGTTATGGCACTTGACGTGTTCTCCTCGTGGGCACATCCAGAAACCAATGAATAGGATAAAAGATACATATGAAGTATTCACGGGTTGTCAGCTTAGTACCATCGTCGTCTCGTAGCAACGTTTCGATGGAATGCGTCTCCATCATCATCAGGCGAAGATGATGGAGACGCATTCCATCGAAACGTTGCTACTAGACGACGATGCTACTCGGGTGATAACCCGTGAAGACTTCATATATGAAATTCGCCGAGAAAGTCTGCACTCGCAGGAAGAAAGACGTTTCTAATGGATCAAATCAGATGTTCCCAAGGTGTTTACATTTTCTGATGAGGGATGTGCCACCGATTAGGATGCTCGTGACCGTGAGCATGACAAACACTGCGCCATGTTATGGTGGTGCCGGTGTTGAGAGAACGCCATCGTCGCCACCGATGCTGTCGTACGCGCGCCTGGCGAGAGCGGAGGGTTAATAAGAGTGAACGAGGGCGGCACGCAGCAGCCCCTGGGTGGCCCGGGTGGCTTTCAGCTTGCGGGGCTCGTACCGCAGGCAGTGCCCTAGCAGCGGCCGTGTCAAAGGCTTAACCGGGAGCCGGGGGGTGCTGGGCGGGGCGGGGGCTGCTGCGAGCGGAACTTCATCAAAAGCTGCCGCGGCTCGTAATTACAACTGCCTTGGGTACGACGGCCGGGCCCGGCATCTCAGATGGCGATGTGTATAAGTTCATAAGCACGGCGCAGCGTGTAGAGTGTAGAGGGTGCGTGAGCACCGTCGAGTCTGGCGCAGAGCTACTACGTGTAGAGAGCAGGCTGTCTGGTACAGCTAAACGCTGCCGGGAACGGCTTCTGGCAGGCGAGGGCGGTGATTAGAATTCTGCATTCAATAAACACCGAGGTCACTGTGTAAGTAGGCTCTTCACGTTTTTATATTGGTAACAGGGTTGTAGCCTGTCCCCGATGTTATTCAATCTGTATATTGAGCAAGAAGTAAACAAAACAAAAATTCTTCCACGGAGAAGAAATAAAAACTTGGTGGTTCGCCGATGACATTATAATGCTCTCAGAGACACCAAAGGACTTGGAGGAGCAGTTGAATGGAATGGACAGTGTCTTGAAAGGAGGATATAAGATGAACATCAACAAAAGCAAAACGAGGAAAATGGAATGTAGTCAAATTAAGTCGGGGGATGCTGAGGGATGAGATAGGAAATGAGACACTTAAAGTAGTAAAGGAGTTTTGCTATTTGGGGAGCAAAATAACTGATGATGGTCGAAGTAGAAAGGACATGTAGACTGGCAATGGCAAGAAAAGCGTTTCTGAAGAAGAGGAATTTGTTAACATCGAGTATAGATTTAAGTGTCAGGAAGTCGTTTCTGAAAGTATTTGTATGGAGTGTAGCCATCTATGGTAGTGAAACGTGGACGATAAATAGTTTAGACAAGAAGAGAATAGAAGCTTTCGAAATGTGGTGCTACAGAAAAATGTTGAAGATTAGGTGGGTAGATCACGTAACTAATGAGGAGGTATTGAATAGGATTGGGGAGAAGAGACGTTTGTGGCACAACTTGACCAGAAGAAGGAATCGATTGGTAGGACATGTTCTGAGAGATCAAGGGATCACCAATTTAGTATTGGAGGGCAGCGTGGAGGGTAAAAATCGTAGAGGGAGACCAAGAGATGAATATACTAAGCAGATTCAGAAAGATGTAGGTTGCAGTAAGTACTGGGAGATGAAGGAGCTTGCACAGGATAGATTAGCATGGAGAGCTGCATCAAATCAGTCTCAGGGCTGAAGACCACAACCACAACAACAACAACCACAACAACAACAACAACATTGGTAACGCCACGTAGCGATCTGTATGAAAATCACTGGCTGTGCTGTGTGCAGTCTGTGGCTGGGTGGCATTGTTAGGAATAGTCGCTATTGTAGTGTTGGGCAGTTGGATGTCAACAGCGCGTAGCGTTGCGCAGCTGGAGGTGAGCCGCCAGCAGTGGTGGATTTGAGGAGAGAGATGGCGGAGGTTTGAGAGCTGCACAGTAAATTTGTAAGACTGGATGTCATGAACTGATATATATGACTTTTGAACACTATTAAGGTAAATACATTTTTTGTTCTTTATCAAAATATTAGTGACTTCAGCAGTTATAATCTTTTATTTAGCTGGCAGTATTGGTGCTCGCTGTATTCCAGTAGTTCGAGTAATCAAGATTTTTGTGAGATAATTAATTCATGAAAGGTATAGGTTATTGTTAGTCAGGGCCACTCTTTGGTAGGGATTATTGAAAGTCAGATTGCGTTGCGCTAAGAAATATTGTGTGTCAATTTAGTGATGATCAGAATAAGTAGAGAAATGTCTGAGTACGTTCAGTTTTGCTCAGCTGTTTGAAAATCAAATAACGAAAGGGGTTTATGAGCACAGTAATTCACTGATTTTTCTAAGGGGGCGTTTCAACTGCAGACGAAGCATTGTCTCGATTGATAGAATGTGAGAGACGTACCAAATTACCCAGGTAGAACCAGAAGTAGGATGAACGTTCAGGCGTTTTCTCTTGCTCTTTTTGAGTCCAGTATAGTCCTGCACTCTACCAAAACTACGATTCGGTTGAGTAAGTTCTAGTTGACACTGAGCTGTTCTAACCAAACAAACAAAAGCCTGCACGATACGAGAGTCGATACGACGGTCGTTGCAACGGTGGTACTGTACACTACACTGTTATTGAAATAAAACGTTGTGCTAGCAACATTCGAACACTCATGAAATTATAAAAATAAACTGGTAACTACACAGATAACTGAAAATAAGTCGCTCCTGTTTGAAGCTCGTAAAAATATGTAAAACGCGAAAGGTGTACTCTCCTTAGTAGTAGCAGGAACTGGAGATGCTCTGTCTCTGACGATCTAACTGACACTGAGCTGTTCTAACCAAACAAACAAAAGCAATTCCTTTTGCTGCAAGTGCAGTTTGCATGCGCAATCATATATAAAATTACTATTGTTCTTTCGTACTCAATAGAGCATTCTTCAACAGTCAGAGGTAAGAGATACCTGTTATTATTGATAAACGCGAAAGCTGTGTATGAATAGAGAAACATGTATCATGTAAGTTCGACGAAATATTAAGCATTGTTTGATTTTTTTATTTTAGCTTAATTTTGTGGAAATGCGTTTTATAGCACTCTGTGATAACGGCAGGGCACTCTCTTGTCCTAGGGGTGGGAAATTGCCCCTAAAGGCGGAAGAATCACCAATGATCAACGACATGAGGATGCAGAAGGCAATGGAAACCACTGCATTAAAGACACGTAACGTGTATCCACAGGACATGTGGCCTGTAGTTGAAGAAGTGTCATGATGATCTCTCCATTGGAAAATGATTCCGGAATAGTCCCCCATTCGGATCTCCGGGAGGGGACTGCCAAGGGGGAGGTTACCATGTGAAAAAGATTGAATAATCAACGAAAGGATAATGTTCTACGAGTCGGGGCGTGGAATGTCAGAAGCTTGAACGTGGTAGGGAAACTAGAAAATCTGAAAAGGGAAATGCGAAGGCTCAATCTAGATATAGTAGGGGTCAGTGAAGTGAAGTGGAAGGAAGACAAGGATTTCTGGTCACATGAGTATCGGGTAATATCAACAGCAGCAGAAAATGGTATAACAGGTGTAGGACTCGTTATGAATAGAAAGGTAGGGCAGAGGGTCTGTTACTGTGAACAGTTCAGTGACCGGGTTGTTATAATCAGAATCGACAGCAGACCAACACCGACAACGATAGTTCAGGTATACATGCCGACGTCGCAAGTTGAAGATGAACAGATAGAGAAAGTGTATGAGGATATTGAATGGGTAATGCAGTGTGTAAAGGGGGACGAAAATCTAATAGTCATGGGCGACTGGAATGCAGTTGTAGGGGAAGGAGTAGAAGAAAACGTTACAGGAGAATATGGGCTTGGGACAAGGAATGAAAGAGGAGAAAGACTACTTGAGTTCTGTAACAAGTTTCAGCTAGTAATAGCGAATACCCTGTTCAAGAATCACAAGAGGAGGAGGTATACTTGGAAAAGGCCGGGAGATACGGGAAGATTTCAATTAGATTACATTATGGTCAGACAGAGATTCCGAAATCAGATACTAGATTGTAAGGCTTATCCAGGAGCAGATATAGACTCAGATCACAATATAGTAGTGGTGAAGAGTAGGCGGAAGTTCAAGACATTAGTCAGGAAGAATCAATACGCTAAGAAGTGGGATACGGAAGTTCTAAGGAATGACGAGATACGTTTGAAGTTCACTAACGCTATAGATACAGCAATAAGAAATTGGGCAGTAGGCAACACAGTTAAAGAGGAATGGACATCTCTAAAAAGTGCCATCACAGAAGTTGGGAAGGAAAACATAGGTGCAAAGAAGGTAGCTGCGAAGAAACCATGGGTAACAGAAGAAATACTTCAGTTGATTGATGAAAGGAGGAAGTACAAACATGTTCCGGGAAAATCAGGAATACAGAAATACAAGTCGCTGAGGAATGAAATAAATAGGAAGTGCAGGGAAGATAATACGAAATGGCTGCAGGAAAAATGTGAAGAGATCGAAAAAGATATGATTGTCGGAAGGACAGACTCAGCGTACAGGAAAGTCAAAACAACCTATGGTGACATTAAAAGCAACGGTGGTAACATTAAGAGTGCAACGGGAATTCCACTGTTAAATGCAGAGGAGAGAGCAGATAGGTGGAAAGAATACATTGAAAGTCTCTATGAGGGTGAAGATTTGTCTGATGTGATAGAAGAAGAAACAGGAGTCGATTTAGAAGAGATAGGGGATCCAGTATTAGAATCGGAATTTAAAAGAGTTTTGGAGGACTTACGGTCAAATAAGGCAGTAGGGATAGATAACATTCCATCAGAATTTCTAAAATCATTAGGGGAAGTGGCAACAAAATGACTATTCACGTTGGTGTGTAGAATATATGAGTCTGGCAACATACCATCTGACTTTCGGAAAAGCATCATCCAGACAATTCCGAAGACGGCAACAGCTGACAAGTGCGAGAATTATCGCACAATCAGCTTAACAGCTCATGCATAGAAGCTGCTTACAAGAATAATATACAGAAGAATGGAAAGGAAAATTGAGAATGCGCTAGGTGACGATCAGTTTGGCTTTAGGAAAAGTAAAGGTACGAGAGAGGCAATTCTGACGTTACGGCTAATAGTGGAAGCAAGGCTAAAGAAAAATCAAGACACGTTCCTAGGATTTGTCGACCTGGAAAAAGTGTTCGACAATATAAAATGGTGCAAGCTGTTCAAGATTCTGAAAAAAAGTAGGGGTAAGCTATAGGGAGAGACGGGTCATATACAATGTATACAACAACCAAGAGGGAATAATAAGAGTGGACGATCAAGAACGAAGTGATCGTATTAAAAAGGGTGTAAGACAAGGCTGTAGCTTTTCGCCCCTACCCTTCAATCTGTACATCGAGGAAGCAATGATGGAAATAAAAGAAAGGTTCAGGAGTGGAATTAAAATACAAGGTGAAAGGATATCAATGATACGATTCGCTGATGACATTGCTATCCTGAGTGAAAGTGAAGAAGAATTAAATGATCTGCTGAACGGAATGAACAGTCTAATGAGTACACAGCATGGTTTGAGAGTAAATCGGAGAAAGACGAAGGTAATGAGAAGTAGTAGAAATGAGAACAGCGAGAAACTTAACATCAGGATTGATGGTCACGAAGTCAATGAAGTTAAGGAATTCTGCTACCTAGGCAGTAAAATAACCAATGATGGACGGAGCAAGGAGGACATCAAAAGCAGACTCGCTATGGCAAAAAAGGCATATCTGGCCAAGAGAAGTCTACTAATATCAAATACCGGCCTTAATCTGAGGAAGAAATTTCTGAGGATGTACGTCTGGAGTACAGCATTGTATGGTAGTGAATCATGGAATGTGGGAAAACCGGAACAGAAGAGAATCGAAGCATTTGAGATGTGGTGCTATAGACGAATGTTGAAAATTAGGTGGACTGATAAGGTAAGGAATGAGGAGGTTCTACGCAGAATCGGAGAGGAAAGGAATATGTGGAAAACACTGATAAGGAGAAGGGACAGGACGATAGGACATCTGCTAAGGCATGAGGGAATGACTTCCATGGTACTAGAGGGAGCTGTAGAGGGCAAAAACTGTAGAGGAAGACAGAGATTGGAATACGTCAAGCAAATAATTGAGGACGTAGGTTGCAAGTGCTACTCTGAGATGAAGAGGTTAGCACAGGAAAGGAATTCGTGGCGGGCCGCAACAAACCAGTCAGTAGACTGATGGAAAAAAAAAAAAATCGCGCTCACTCTGCTTTCGGTGATCACCGTCACGTGAACATCAAGACGCGAGGTTTCTGGACGTCCTTGAGCGTTACTCCGTCTAAGGCAATGATTTCCTAAGCCGCACAAATATGAGCGGGGTTATTATGGTTCAACGTTTCAAATCTGCTACAAAGAGAGGTTACAGAATGGAGACACACTGTAACCTCTCCCTGCCTAATCGGCCTACTGGACTGCGATATAACAGACCGTGATCACACATGCCTAATGAAATTTTACAGTAAGGGCATAGTTACCGAAGGAAAATTACGCCGGTTAGTTTGAGGAAAGTGTACAACAGACGCTTCTGAAGGGAGAATCTATTTTAAACTCAAGCTAAATACAGACGATAATTTTGAAATGGGTCGAATATGATGCATTCGGTCACAAACAGCACGGGCGTGGAGTGAGCCGTCGGGGGGCGGGGAGGGGGAGGGGGGGAAGTGGAGGTGGGGGGGGGGGGAGAAAGGTACCACGTAATGTTTACACAAAGAAAACACTGATTAGCTGAAAAAGCTATAATTAAACGGTCACCAGCCTGATACGGCAATAAATCTCCAGAATGTTGAGAAAGCTAATGGCAAAGAAATTTAAGCAAATAATCATTGGCGTGGCAAGCGAAGGTTGTCACGATTTTCCACAGCACAACGGTTTAAGAGAAAATAAATCAATCAGAAGGCACTGAGTTTGCAATTACTTATTCTGAAATACTTAACTATGAAAGTAAAATTAAATGAAATTACTGGTTAGATAAATGACTGGTTTAATTTAAACTTTGTTATGTAAAAAATAACTTTCAGTAACGTCAGTGTAACGTAATGCGAAATTTAGAAAAGTGTAAGCAATTTACTTTTGTTTATTGAAAGACTAAACTGAATTTACTTTATGAAAATGAGCAATTCATTTTATTTTTAAAATAACAACAATAAAATACACAACAAGCCAGTAGAAGTCACTCGCTAAGCTAAATACTGAATAAATGAAATTACACACTCTTTTTTTGTGCTGTATCTTTAGTTATCACTTTCGTGAGTGAAATTTTACTTTTCTATATGTAGCCGGCCGCTGTAGTCGAGCGGTTCTAGGCGCTTCAGTCCGGAACCGCGCTGCTGCTACGTTCACAGGTTCGAATCCTCCTTCGTGATATCCTTAGATTACTTAGGTTTAAGTAGTTTCTGAGTCTAGGGGACTGATGACCTCAGATGTTAAAGTCCCATAGTCCTTAGGGCCATTTTTACTTTAAGTAGCCTCTGTTATGCGATACAAAAATGAACAGTTACTGAGGCAGAAAATTTAGACTGAACTGGACATTAGCAAACACACAAAACCGGTTGTAAATAGTTAATCAGTTTTAATATTCTTACGACCTTCGGTGGGAAAGGAAAAATAGACCCTGCTTGGTAATAATGTCTGACGACAATGACAACACAGGTATCCTACAAGTTTTAACTATTGCAGGTTACCACTCAGGTTAACTATACTTTGTGAAACAAATGTCGATGGGTAATGCCTACGTAAGTTTATAATTTTTCATTAACAGTCTTACGATGTTGTAGTTGTGCGGACGACGAAGAATGTACACGACTACAATGATGAGCTGCCGTTGTTGCTGCTGCTGCTGTTCGAGAACCCCGATTCGTCTCCAGAGCCACGGATAATTATGGGAGAGGCAATAGCTAGAATTGCAGCTTCCTCTGCCTGTCCACTCCTACCGTGATCTCATTACTCGCAGGTTAACGAATCAGGCGCGTTTACATTTGCGCGAGCATAGCTGCGCGCCGCGTTGGCTGAAGTATCCTACAAACACTTCCGCACTCTTTTAACACAAGCTGCTCTGCCTCCTCCCTGCTCGCAACGCGACAAAGACTCTCCATACGCAAAGATAAACAACGGCAGAGTTACTGCCATTTCGTCGTCGCTCGATATACTTAAATAAAATTCCATTCACTATTACCCTATTTCTCTATTACCCACGGCGTGCAGTTTCTTTCTAAGGCAATGCGAGGCTTGAAGTGTAACAAAATTGACCCTACTTTTTCCCACAATACACAATAGCGACGACGAAATGGCAGAGCACATTGGAACTACCGAAATTATATGTTCAAACGTACCTACGTTCTGTATTTGAATTTTAAAAACCTACCTGTTACCATATATATATATATATATGCCATTCGAATGGAATTTTATTCAAGTATATCGATAGCGACGCCAAAATGGCAGTAACTCTGCCGTTGTTTATCTTTGCGTATGGAGAGTCTCTGTCGCGTTGCGAGCAGGGAGGTATATATATATATATATATATATATATATATATATATATATATATATATATATATATATATATAGGGAGGTCCATTGATCGTGACCGGGCCAAATATCTCACGATATAAGCGTCAAACAAAAAAACTACAAAGAACGAAACTTGTCTAGCTTGAAGGGGGAAACCAGATGGCGCTATGGTTGACCCGCTATACGGCGCTGTCATAGGTCAAACGGATATAAACTGCGTTTTTTTTAAATAGGAACCCCCATTTTTATTACATATTTGTGTAGTACGTAAAGAAATATGAATGTTTTAGTTGGACCACTTTCTTCGCTTCGTGATAGATGGCGCTGTAATAGTCACAAATATATGGCTCACAATTTTAGACAAACATTTGGTAACAGGTAGGTTTTTTAAATTCAAATACAGAACGTAGGTACGTTTGAATATTTTATTTCGGTAGTTCCAATGTGATACATGTATCTTTGTGAACTTACCATTCCTGAGAACGCATGCTGTTCAGCGTGATTACCTGTAAACACTACGTTAACGCAATAAATGCTCAAAGTGATGTCCGTCAACCTCAATGCATTTGGCAATACGTGTAACGATATTCCTCTCAACAGCGAGTAGCTCGCCTTCCGTAATGTTCGCACATGCATTGACAATGCGCTGACGCATGTTGTCAGTTGTTGTCGGTGGATAACGATAGCAAATATCCTTCAACTTTCCCCACAGAAAGAAATCTGGAAACGTCAGATCCGGTGAACGTGCGGCCCATGGTATGGTGCTTCGACGACCAATCCACCTGTCATGAAATATGCTACTCAATCTCGCTTCAACCGCAGGCGAGCTATGTGCCGGAGATCCATCATGTTGGAAGCACATCGCCATTCTGTTATGCAGTGAAACATCTTGTAGTAGCATCTGTTCAACATTACGTAGGAGATCAGCACACATTGCACCATTTTGATTGCCATCGATAAAATTGGGGCCAATTATCCTTAATCCCATAACGCCGCACCATACATTAAACCGCCAAGGTCGCTGATGTTCCACTTGTCACAGCCATCGTGGATTTTCCGTCGTCCAATAGTGCATATTATGTCGGTTTACGTTACCGCTGTTGGTACATGACGCAAGGTCGCTAAATAGAATGCTTGCAAAGAATCTGTCATAATCTCGTAATTTCTCTTGTGCCCAGTGGCAGAACTGTACACGACGTTCAAAGTCGTCGCCATGCAGTTCCTGATGCATAGAAATATGGTACGGGTGCAATCGATGTTGATGTAGCATTCTCAACACAACGTTTTTGAGATTCCCGATTCTCGCGCAGTTTGTCTCCTACTGATGTGTGGATTAGCCGTGACAGCAGCTAAAACACCTACTTGGGCATCATCAGTGAAGGTCGTGGTTGGCGTTTCACATGTGGCCGAACGCTTCCTGTTTCTTGAAATAACGTAACTATCCGGTGAACGGTCCGTACACATGGATGTTGTCGTCCAGGATACCGAGCAGCATACATAGCAAACGCCCGTTGGGTATTTTGATCAAATTAGCCATACATCAACACGATATCGACATTTTCCGCAATTGGTAAACGGTCCATTTCAACAAGGTTGGTGTATCACGAAGCAAATACCGTCCACACTAGCGGGATGTTACGTGATACCACATACTTATACGTTTGTGGTTATTACAGCGCCAGCTATCACAAAGCTAAAAAAGTGGTCCAACTAAAACATTCATATTTCTTTACGTACTACACAAATATGTAATAAAAAATGGGGGTTCCTATTTTTTTTAAAAAAAAGCAGTTGATATCCGTTTGACCTATGGCAGTACCATCTAGCGGGCCAACCATTGTGCCATCAAGTTTCCCCCTTGAAGCTAGACGAGTTTCGTTGATTATAGTTTTTCCGTTTGACGCTTATTTCATGAGATATTTGGCCCGGTCACGATCAATGTACCACCCTGTATATATATAATATTTTAATTAAAAGTAATTATACACAATCAAAAATAAACGCACTTCACATCGATTACGTGTTAAATATAGTTGCTGTAATAAACCTTACAGCTTCAGAATCAGAAGTACACTACAAGTTATAAACGGATATTAAACGGCGAAAGTTTTGGATGGTGTAGAAAGTATTTTATCTGCATTTTCGGTTTTACAACGCCTCTTCGCCTCCACGGAAGGGATGCAAAGCGGTAGGGTCTGGTTCAAATGGCTCTGAGCACTATGGGACTTAGCTTCTCAGGTCATAAGTCCCCTAGAACTTAGAACTACTTAAACCTAACAAACCTAAGGACATCACACACATCCACGCCCGAAGCAGGATTCGAACCTGCGACCGTAGCGGTCGCGCAGTTCCTGACTGTAGCGCCTAGAACCGCTCGGCTACTATGGCCGGCCGATAGGGTTTGCAGGAAAGGTGATGGCCACTGTTTCCTTCGATTCTGAGGTAGTTGTGCACAAAGAGTTTTGGAAAAAGGGCATAACAATTAACTTGTATTGTGTAAAGCCTGGCCTATACGTAATGTTTTGTCTTCAGTCTTGTATGATCATGCAAGACTGGAGACAAGACTGGCACAAAGCGCTCAGCTACACCATTCAAACTTTCACTCAGTCTTTTGCTCAATGTTTCACTCAATCGTTCTGATATAGTCATAGGGGAAGAACTGTTAGTGACGACGCGTGCGCTATGTGAATTTAAAATGAAGAAGGAAACGAAGTCTACTCGTCGTTCACGGTGGTCCCGCCGTTGGGTAATAGAAGAGAGGGACTTCCTGCCATGTGAATATTCTTCGAGAACTGCAGAAGGAACCAGAAAGCTGATGAAATTACTCACTTTTGGACATAGAAAAGTGTTGAAAACTTACAGGCATGCGTTTTTAACTCCAGAAACTGAAAAAGGAGATAGTGCATTAGGGCGGCTGTCAGCCAGCAAGGGGACTCACCGCAACATTGAGGCTTCTAGCGTTGGGAGGAGCTACAAGGACCTTGAAATGCACTTTTTTTATGAGGAATGCAATAAATAATGGTTGTTGTCCACGAAAATTAAAAGTGATTTTTATTTCTTGACTGTCTGTCAGAATCTATGTCTGACAGTGGTTGCTGACGTTCATGAAAGGGTATAAACCGAGGTACCACAAGAAGGTTTACATGTGTAAATTTCTTCCGTTCCAGCTCCTGACCTCATGGACGCTTGTATTTTCGCACTCTCTTTACTGTAAACTGTTAGAAATGAGTTGACCTTTTTGGTGACAATCTCTTCTGTGGCTTCACGATCCACTTCCATGTTTTTATTATAGAAAATGACGTATACCCGGTTCTTCAGAGGCAATGACAATTTTAGTACAGTGTAATGAACTCCGTGAGAAATTCGTGAGTCTACTGTACAAGTCTACCACCCTCTTTCGTCACTACATGTGTTAAAATGGCAGTCGGGACTTCTAGCGTCACCGAGATCAAAATGGCGACGGAGGTAAGTTTGAGAGACAAGTCTGACGGGTATCTGCATGCACAGACTTTTCGACACTTTTGCATGTACACAAAGCAAGAGCCCAGCAGCCATTTGCGACTTTGTCAGACTTCATTAAGTTCATATAAGACTCTGAAACTACCGACTACACATAACAATTCATTTCACAAATGTAGCATGATCAATCAAGACTGACGACAAAAAGTTACGTGTAGACTAGACTTAACAATGACATTGCTGCATTTTTTTTCTGTGCGAGCTGCGTTATGACTACAAGGGCCTACCACCTTTTTACTTTATGCAGGCCGCAGTACTCCACACAGACCTCTTACCCAGTACCAATGGCCACCACCGTGTAACAGAATTGTCCTGTGCAGTTGAGGCCACGCCCACTGTTGGCCATGCAGTACCACATGGAGGTGGGGCTGCGTGGAATTCCCTTATCTGCACCTCGGTGTTGTCTTTCATTTATTAACAGAAATTACACTTATTTTTTATACAATAAAATACAGGAATCTGGAAGTAGATAATTATAAATTCCTGGCATAATTTAAGAACAGAATAAAAGGAAACAGAAAATAGTAGATTCAAATATCCCTTCACCAACACCACCTGTGGAATGGGACTTGGTGTTGAACTTCAAGTCCACTGTACACATATGGTGCTACCCACTTCAACTCGATGTGTTCAGTCCATGCGGATCCAGTCTATGTCGATATTCTTTGTAAGAGTGCTGTGTGCCTTGATGTTTGTTAGGCCACATAATCACCAATCCTTCTAGGCTAGTTAGTAAACACATTATGCAAACCTTTGGGACAATATTCCGCCTCAACGCAATTTAATCAAGTTATGTACCGTTCCAACACAGCTGTAGGATAAATCACAAGGCAGCACTAACTCATCATTAATCTAGTAAAGACACTTATTTAAAATAAAACGAGACTTTTTAAGTAGTGGACCATGTATTGTTTTTGTTGTGTATCTGCACTGTTTGATTTTTCTTGTTGTTGTTGTTGTCTTCAGTCCTGAGACTGGTTTGATGCAGCTCTCCATGCTACTCTATCCAGTGCAAGTTTCTTCATCTCCCAGTACCTACTGCAACCTACATCCTTCTGAATCTGCTCAGTGTATTCATCTCTTGGTCTCCCTCTACGATTTTTACCCTCCACGCTGCCCTCCAATACTAAATTGGTGATCCCTTGGTGCCTCAGAACATGTCCTACAAACCGATCCCTTCTTCTGGTCAAGTTGTGCCACAAACTTCTCTTCTCCCCAATCCTATTCAATACTTCCTCATTAGTTATGTGATCTACCCATCTAGTCTTCAGCATTCTTCTGTAGCACCACATTTCGAAAGCTTCTATTCTCTTCTTGTCTAAACTATTTATCGTCCATGTTTCACTTCCATACATGGCTAAACTCCAACCAATTACTTTCAGAAATGACTTCCTGACACTTAAATCCCTGCTCGATGTTAACAAATTTCTCTTCTCCAGAAACGCTTTCCTTGCCATTGTCCGTCTACATTTGATATCCTCTCTACTTCGACCATCATCAGTTATTTTGCTCCCCAAATAGCAAAACTCCTTTACTACTTTAAGAGTCTCATTTACTAATCTAATTCCCTCAGCATCACCCGACTTAAATCGACTACATTCCATTATTCTCGTTTTGCTTTTGTTGATGTTCATTTTATATCCTCCTTTCAAGACAATGTAAATTCAGTTCAACTGCTCTTCCAAGTCCTTTGCTGTCTCTGACAGAATTACAATGTCATCGGCGAACCTCAAAGTTTTTATTTCTTCTCCATGGATTTTAATACCTACTCCGAATTTTTCTTTTGTTTCCTTTACTGCTTGCTCAATATACAGATTGAATAACATCGGGGAGAGGTTGCAACCCTGTCTTACTCGCTTCCCAACCACTGCTTCCCTTACATGTCCCTCGACTCTTATAACTGCCTTCTGGTTTCTGTACAAATTGTAAATAGCCTTTCGCTCCCTGTATTTTACCCCTGCCACGTTTAGAATTTGAAAGAGAGTATTCCAATCTACATTGTGAAAAGCTTTCTCTAAGTCTACAAATGCTAGAAACGTAGGTTTGCTTTTCCTTAATCTTTCTTCTAAGATAAGTCGTAAGGTCAGTATTGCCTCACGTGTTCCAGTATTTCTACGGAATCCAAACTGATCTTCCCCGAGGTCGGCTTCTACTAGTTTTTCCATTCGTCTGTAAAGAATTCGAGTTAGTATTTTGCAGCTGTGACTTATTAAACTTATTGTTCGGTAATTTTCACATCTGTCAACACCTGCATTCTTTGGGATTGGAATTATTATATTCTTCTTGAAATCTGAGGGTATTTCGCCTGTTTCATACATCTTGCTCATCTGATGGTACAGTTTTGTCAGGACTGGCTCTCCCAAGGCCATCAGTAGTTCCAATGGAATGTGGTCTACTCCGGGGGCCTTGTTTCGACTCAGGTCTTTCAGTGTTCTGTAAAACTCTTCACGCAGTATCGTATCTCCCATTTCATCTTCATCTACATCCTCTTCCATTTCCATAATATTGTCCTCAAGTACATCGCCCTTGTATAGACCCTCTATATACTCCTTCCACCTTTCTGCTTTCCCTTCTTTGCTTAGAACTGGGTTTCCATCTGAGCTCTTGATATTCATACAAGTGGTTCTCTTTTCTCCAAAGGTCTC
Organism: Schistocerca gregaria; assembly: GCF_023897955.1. Classification (NCBI taxonomy): domain Eukaryota; kingdom Metazoa; phylum Arthropoda; class Insecta; order Orthoptera; family Acrididae; genus Schistocerca; species Schistocerca gregaria. The sequence goes on along the minus strand of NC_064927.1, from coordinate 405,909,646 downwards.
TCTAATTTTCCTGTAGGCAGTATCTATCTTACTTTTTCTTGTCTACCTTATATTAAATTTATATTAGATTCATGTTATTACATTTACAATGACGTGTTCTTTGTGTACCAGCTTAACAACGTTGGCCGCAGGTTATACGTGAACTCTAGAACAATATATATCCACGGACTGTTCTAATTATTCGTACTTTCAATTATAATCATTAATTATACTCTAAATAGCCAAAGAAAATGGCACACCTACCTAATATCGTGTAGGGCCTCCTCCAGCACTCAGAAGTGCCGCAACACGACATGGCATGGAGTCGACTAATGTCTGAACTAATGCTGGAGGAACTGACACCATGACTCCTGCAGACTGTCCATAAATCCGTAAGAGTAAGAGGGGCTGGAACAGCACGTTGCAATGAGTCCCTGATATGTTCAATAATTTTCATGTGTGGGGAGTCTGTTGACAAGTGGAAGTGTTTAAACTCAGAAGAGTGTTACTGGAGCAACTCTGTAGCAATTACAGACGTGTGGGGTGTCTCATTGTCCTGCTGGAATTTCCCAAGTCCATCGGAATGCACAGTGTATATGAATAGATGTATGTGACCAGACAATAGGCTTACGTACGTCTCACCTGTCAGAGTAGCATCTAGACGTATCAGGGGTCCCATATCACTCCAACTGCACACGCCCCACACCATTACAGAGCTTCCACCAGCTTGCGCAGTCCCCTGTTGACAAGCAGGATCCATGGATTCATGAGGTTGTCTCCATTCCTGTACACGTTCATCGGCACGATACAGTTTGAGACGAGACTCGTCCGAACATGTTTCCAGTCATCAATAGCCCAACGTCGGAGTTAGGGGCCCAGGCGAGGCGTAAAACTTTGCGTCGTGCAGGCATCAAGGGTACATGAGTGGGCCTTCGGCTCCAGAAGCCAATATCGATGACGTTTTGTTGAATGGTTAGCACGCTGACACTCGTTGACGGCCCAGCACTGAAATCTGCACCATTTTGCGGAAGGGTTGCACTTCTGTCACTCTGAACGATACTCTTCAGTCGTCGTTGGTCCGGCTCTTGCAGGATCTTTTTCCGGCCTCAGCGATGTTGGAGGTTTACTATTTTACTGGATTCCTGATATTCACGGTACACTTGTGAAAATCCCCACTTCATCGCTAGCTCGGAGATGCTGTGTCCCATCGTTCGTGCGCCGACTATAACACTACGTTCAAACTCACTTAAATCTTGATAACCTGCCATTGTAGCAGCAGTAACCGATCCAACAACTGCATTAGACACTCCTTGTCTTATATAGGCTTTGTCGGCCGCAGCGCCGTATTCTGCCTGTTTAAATATTTCTGTAGTTGAATACGCATGCCGGTACCAGTTTCTTTGGCGTTTCAGTGAAATATATAAATGACTATTATTGATTTATGTTCACGTGAATTGTTGTGCATGTTTTACGTATGTTTTGTACATCTATGTTACGTCAGAATGGTCACTGTCACTCGTTTGATCGTCAGTACTACTGTTACTCGAGCTATCTAAGTTAGCCTGTGTTCGTATTCTTCACTTTCCGTATTGATGAGTCTGTTTGTATATATCGTGTTCTGCTTTTGAGATATTTTAGGCGGTTGCGTTCGACTGTGTCCATGTATCTTAGAGTGTTGTTTCCGTTATGTTCCTGTATGTAATATATTTCAAAAGGAACAGTTCTGAGGAATGAATTTCCCTGCAGATGCTACGATTGTTTCTGAAAGCGACGTGCTCTGCAGGTGCAAGAGGTAAGGACCATGTCCAGTCACAAAATGAACCATACCTCGCCCGGGGTTGGGATGGCGCAACGGTGAATGCTCCCTGGAATTGGGGAAAATTAACAGAGTAGACGGGGAGGTTCACTCTTGTTCCATTCTTTTTGCCAAGTGTCCACACCCCAATTTTTTAGTTGACGCCTATCTTTTGTGTGCTTCCCAGTGATCTGCAACATTCTCTAAGGCCTACCCATCTCCAGGCGGTATACTGCAGACCTATATTTGATGGATAAATCGATAGGGCATTTTCAAAGCACCACAATCAGGAAATCGGCTGATGTGATGCCTAACGCCCCAGATATTGTAAGTAGCACACGACTATGCCCCCACATAACAGTGATCCTGTTCGTGACCGGAGCGAGTCTGAGAGCCCATGCTCAATAACGACTCCAGAAGTGGAGAATGGTACGTTCTTACGTGTGTCTTGTAGCCTGTATCGTGTCGAATTTAATGTCGCTAGTTTATGAAGCACACTTTCGTCTTGTCGCATATGTTCGTTGAAGCCATGTCGTTCGTCAGTGTGTACCCCAAGATATCTAGTTACTACTTTGCGGCGTGGAAAATTATTGAAAGCCAGTGTTGTCCTGCAAGACAATTGAAAACAGCACACGGCGTGTGTCACATAACTTTTATTTCAACGTTACCGACGGGAGGTACGAGCTGAGTACAGTAAAAACAATAAAACGCACAGAACGTTCATCCAGTCATGTGAAACTGTCAGAAAAGTCCTTCTTTGAGATTTTCTACGCAGTTCATGCATCACATTGGCTTGAATATCGGTTAAGTTATTAAAGGGTTGATACTTCATATAAATTTCTGTTCGTTGTCGTTTTGTGATAGGTTCGCATTGATAGGACTGTCTCTTAACCCATTATGATTCTATTAAGTCGAGGCAGCCGTCCACGCGTCATTTTAATTTTTTTACTTTATTTTTTTCAGGAGTCAGAGTGTGTCGGGTAAACTTTGCTCACATTTTCTCTTCTTCAAAACATTCTGGAGAATCATTGAACAGTTGATTTAGAGATGTTGTTCCATTGTGGTTTGTGCCAAAACAGCGTTACATTACGAATGTTCATCAACTACTTAACTCTGGCTACTCACAGTAGGTCTACAATAGTAGTTCAAGCTGGCACCAAGAAATATATGTACGAAGGCTATTCAGAGAGTAAGTATCGATCGGTCGCAAAATGGAAACCATCGCGAAAATCAAAAATGTTTTATTTACAATTGATGGCTACACCTTACAGGTACTTCGCTACATAGTCGCCGCTCCGAGTTAGACATTTTCGTATAGTCGTCGCTCCGATTTCAACATTTCTCCTGGAGTTGTACCAACTTTACAATACCCTCGTCATACGCGACAGCCACCTGTGCTCTATGCTCGTTACAGCTTGTAGTCTGGGCCAAAATGTTGTCTTCGTAATCGGCGGCTCACGTGAGCAGAGATGAAGCCCAGGACGAGCCAGTTACGAGCTGTATTCTGCGTGATCCGACACTTCCCATCGGAAACGCTGCCGGAGCATCTTCACTGTACCTGCAGAGTGAGGCCGAGAACTCTCATGAAGAACAAAACGTATGACAGTTATGTTATGTGACATCAGGTGAAACCTCTCGCGAGGTCCTCATACTTGGTGGGTGACCCAATCTTCTAGGCACCTTTACGTGCTCACTGTGCGCTCAGAATAGAAATATGTAAACTGGCACAATACGGAACTGCTGTCGGCAACGCCTATATAATACAAGTGTCTGGCACAGTTGCTAGATCGGTTACTGATGCAACAATGGCAGGTTATCAAGATTTAAGTGGGTTTGAACGTGGTGTTACAGTCGGCGCACGAGCAATGGGACACAGCATCTCCGAGCTAGCGATGAAGTGGGGATTTTCCAGTACGACCATTTCACGAGTGTACCTTGAATATGAAGAATCCGGTAAAACATTAAATCTCCGAAATTGCTACTGCTCGAAAATGACCCTGCAAGAACGGGACCAAGACGACTGAAGAGAATCGTTCAACGTAACAGAAGTGCAACTCTTCCGCAAGTTGCTGCAGATTTCAATGCTGGGACATCGACAAGTGTTAGCGTGCGAACTATTCGACGAACCATCATCGATACAGGCCTTCGAGGCCGAAGGCCCACTCGTGTACCGTTGGTGGCTGCACGACACTCAACTTTATGTCTCTCCTGGGCCCGTCAACACAGATATTGGACTGTTGATGAGTGGAAACATGTTTCCCGGTCGGCCGCGTCTCGTTTGAAATTGTATCGAGCCGATGGACGTGTACAGGTGTGGAGAAAACCTCATGAATCCATGGACGCTGGACGTCAGCAGGGGACTGTTAAAGCTGGTGGATGCTGCGTAATGGTGTGAGGCGTGGCGGTTGGGGTAATATGGGACCCCTGATACGTCTCGGACCGACTCTTAACAGGTGACACGTACGGAAGCATCTTGTCTGATCACCTGCGTCCATTCCTGTCCATTGCACATTTCGACGGACTTGGGCAATTCCAACAGAAAATGTTAGACCCCATATGTCCAGAATTGTTGCAGAGTGGCTCCAAGAACACTCTCCTGAGTTTAAACTTTTTCCACTGGTCACAAAACTCCCCAGAAATGAACATTATAGAGGATATCTGGGATTTCTTGCAACGTTCTGTACCGAAAACGTCTGCACCGCCTCATGCTGTTACATCTTTATGGACAGCCATGAGGGATTCATAGTATCAGTTCCCTCCAGCACTACTTCAGACACTAATCGAGTCCATGCCATGTTGTGTTGCGGTACTTCTGCGTGCTCACGGGCGCTCTGTACGATATTAGGCAGGTGTACCATTTTCTTTGACTCTTCAGAGTATAAAATCAGTCTGCGTGAACGGCGCATGTTGAAAAATGGTGAAGTATCTATATCACTTCGAACAGTGCTGCATTCAATGAAAGTTACCTGGCCTACGATAATAATGTGTAACTTACTTTTTGACGTTACCTCGTATCTGAGTGCCGATCTGGAATCTAAACTCTGACCACTGCGAGTGAAGGAAAATGCGTAAACCGACTGGACCTAACAGGACCCACTTACACCGTGCATCTCTTTTGCTTTCCAGAATCCGAAGCTATTACTCATAAAAGCAACTGAAGACCCCCCGGATATCCGTGAGTGTTAAAGCATTGCTTCCAGGACTTGGAGGTGCTCATTGGATAATGAGAGCCGGTGTGGGTGTGGAAGGCGGTATCCCACATCCCACTAGATGAATAGCTAGCTGGCACACTAGTGTCGCCTCAGTTACACGATTCGCAAACATTTAGAAAAGTTTCGCTCATTTTCAGATGTGCAGACATTTGGGGTACGCATATTCCGTTCCAGGGGGAGGGGGGGGGGAGGGTAACTGAATGATGACAGGAAGGACATCCGGCCACCCCTTGAATTACCCATGATAATCTGCTACTAAGCATGTGTATCCTATGCCGATGCGGGAAAAGCACAAGAAAAAGAAGAAGCAAAGAAGTGACCTAAAGACCTGACAAGGGTGGCAATACCACCGTATTTACACACGAGAGGCATGGAGGAGTGGTATTAACGGCATAGACTGCAGTGTTCTCACATGTGGAGCCCTCTCACACTGTACACGTCTGTAAGAAAGCCCCGCATAGCACAGCTAACAAAAACTGGCCGGCACTTTTATTTCATAATACTCGACGTATACAATCAGTGTGACTATTTTTTCTGTGTAGTGTACATGAATCCGCATTTCATCTGAATAAACCACTGCCCTCTTTAAACTTCATTTTAAATTTTTCCTTCAAATTAAAGCTTGTCGTCTCGTTCGTAAATGATGACTTGTTTATTCTAGAACCGTTTTGCGGGATCGGCCGTTGTTCTCTCGGCCGCACTTTCAAATATCAGCGCCGCCAGTTACGCCGTCGCGCTTCTATAGCCGCCACCGCCACGTTGCAAACTAACGATTACACCACTGCCAATGAGATGCAAGCATCCTCTCTCCGGATCTCCAGAGGCGGGTCTACTTAGGTTCGAACATTTATGGACTGGTCCTCTATTGTGTGTTTGCCAGTTGAATGAAATTTACTGACTTTCATAGTGCCAAGGCTCATCATTTACTGAACAGCCATAGTATTGAAGACTGTCTGAACTGTAAATCGTTTGTATCGATGTGTATTTTTACATTCAGATCTACTGTTAGTAAGTGACGCAGCCGTGAGACAAACAAAACTACGTATGATTTTTACTTTTTGATATGAGATGTGGAATAACTTAATATCTGAATTCTCAATTCATGAACGGATTCTGTTACTCGCTGCTGTTTCCACTAAAGAACCACACAGCGTGCAAAGGAAGACATAACTGTTTTAAAACCAAATTCCATTCAAAAACAATTTTTGTAAAATTTCTTTAACCGCCTTAACGCCCAGTTCCGTGTAATTAAAGCTATATGAAGTCTTTGCAGAGTTCGTCTTTCTCTGCATTGTTCATAATAGAGCACTACGTCCTGTCTAATAACTTATTTATCGGTGTAGAAAGTGATTTATTGTGTGCATCTTACATATTCTTCTTTGGAGCAGGTACCTCATTCCCAGACAATCCGATTAGTGTCGTATCACTCCTGCCGTAATTTGCACACTACCTAGCCACTCAATTTTGGCATGTTTTACTTGCATGTTTCGTTGATTTTTTCCTTATCACTGTTACCTCTTTCTCCTTCTCATCACCAATAAATTTAACGACATTAACAGTAAACCGTTGCAGATTCCCAGTACGGCATTTTCCGCGATCACTTCCTGTGTTTGCACTGTGCTATGTCAATGACTTTATGTAAGCTGAAGCCTGAGAATAATGGCCACGCCAGCCTAGCCATGCCTTCTTGTGGTCGAAAGTTCACATGACTGAACTCTCAGAATTATTGCGGACGTTTCTTACGTTACAAATTGTGTTTTGAACCTTAATTTGGGAATACTTCCGCGTGACTGCATCGTGTTCCGTATATTCTAAAAATGAATTAAGCGCATCGAGGATAAATCGACCACGATGACGAAGGTGGAAAACTGATCTCGAAATTAGTAATTCTACATACCCTAAGAGGTTCAGAGTTTAGAGCGTTGCAGAACATATGTTATCGTTGGTATATAAATATTGCTAACGACTGCTACATAAAGTGATAACTTTGGAGTTAAATTCCAGCAGTCCAAAATACACATAACGTCAATGAAAAGTAACATATTGACGCCCTGCTCTTACGCCGTCCTCGTTTGTTTATCAAGGTAACACTACCGCGACCTGCTAATGGCGCATGCGCAGCTGCCGTCGTTTCTTCGCAATCAGCAGCAGGAAAACACCTCACTCTACAACCTCCTCCTTTATCAAGATTATCGCCGATTCGTACCGGGCTACCACCGTATGATCGACGAATAGTTAGCCATGGATCCCTTCCCGCTGTGCTAACACTGAGCAGTCGTACCTCAGGGCCAATAAAATGTAAGAAGCCTTACGTCGAAGGTTTTATGACGCTGTTAAAAATGCGGTATATTGAACAATCCATTCCCCAGCTAAATTATTCTGACTGAGGATAGCCGCTGTAACACAGCCGAAACGTTGCTTGTTTTAACATTTCATCATTTTAAATATTTTATACGACAGCGCAGCAGTACGCCCAGAACGATTTCAATGAGATGAAAAGGAGAATATTTCACATGAAATGAGGTATTGGGCTTAAGTAACTTATGAATTGGAGCTCAGAGGTGCTAGATGGGCAATCATCTATCACAGGAAAGAGCTTGTAATTGATCTAAAGCAACTTGTCTTTAAGCCAATATAGCGTGAGTCCCAAACGTTAGAGGGAAATAATACCGCTGGTAGAGGAACGTGAATCAGTACATTAAGAAAAGGAACGAGTGATTGGACATGTAGATTTCAGGTCATATGAGATATTGGATGAGCCACAGCAGATTACCTTGAAAAGCAAAAACTGACGTCTGTGACATGTCCACGGGGGATTTTATGGCTGTTGACAGTTCACGGCTAGTTAACAAATTCATTACAGGTTCTTGCATAGGGAAGTATGGCCATTCAACCCACAGAGTGCTGGTCAAGGCTCACTATAATAAATTTCTTGCACAGTGGTATCTGAGGAGCACTTCTTGCACAGTGTGTGAGAAAACTCATCAACAAGCACCGATCAACTACTCTGCTAAACTCATATTTTGAAGATTACTACGCAAAGACTAATGGTGAAGCAGCAGTTACAATTGTGTAAGTTCTGTCAGTGTATGTGACGCATTTCGTTTACTTCAACTGGCCGTCGTCGTTTGCTTGAGTAATTGTTGTAGGCTTAAGAAGTTGCTTTCAGGTTTATTAGACATGGTATCAGGGAGAAACAACATTATGAACACAACTGCAGAAATAGGAAAATTTGAATATTATGCGTTAGACAACTGGAAACCAGAATTTGGCGACCTCTATTGCGGTGATCGGAGCTTTTGCTAAATGATCCATGGAGTGGTAAAGTGGGACTGCAAAAAGAGAGCTGAAGTCTGCTGAGACCCTCTTTCACTGAATGCAGACTCCACTCTGAGACGCCATATCTGAAGATTAATTCTGCTCTTTGTGATGCCAGGAAAGAGACCTTAAGTGACTTCCAACTAGTCTGTTCTTCTCCAAAAAGCCGGAGGACGCTTCCCTTCATGTATCAGACATATTTCTAGACGCTGTTTGCAGTCTTTTTTGCTATGGTTGCGCTGTTGGGTCATCAGTCGTCTTGAATAAATTATTTTTCGACCTCAATCGTCGACGCGTTGGCAGATGACGTAAAAGAGCATGAGATTCCGTTATCAATGCTTTGCGCTTCTTTTCCCGGATACTGCTTCTCACTGAAGGTGCGTTTACAGCGGAAAAATATAGCCTATCCAGAAAAGTTTGTCATACACAGCCTGTAGTGAGTCGTAATGTTTGAAATCACGGGGAAATTTACTCTTGAAGTAGCAACGAAAAAAAGGGTTCACGAAAAGAAGGATACTGTCCCAAACTGCAATTAAATGCTCTTCGTTTTATTATGTCATGATCGATTTTGAGGTAATAAAAGGTATAATAAAATGGAAAGCATTTGAACGATGATAAATGTGTGTTTATCACTAACATATTTCTATTTATTTATCATCTCATGACTCATTCAGGATAATCCCATCATCCGATCTGTGATATGAAACACGCAATACATGAAAATACGTAAGATCTGTGGTAAGGTACATATAGAAGACAAGAGATTACAATAAGATGTTAAAATTAAATAAAAAGTAAAACATAAAGAAAATAATAAAATAAACATATTATATTGGTGATCAAGACAAAATGCATTACCATTTAGTGTCAAAAATGGTCTTATCTCTCGTGAGAGCTTTCTTATCTACATTGGTGAAGAGTATTTTATTACAGTGCGAGGAAATTTCTTTTTTCCCAAGTAATCGAGCAACTGTCTACTCTATAGCCCAATGAAAGAAGTAAAGTTCAAGAATTGTTATGAAGTTTAATTTGTTTATTTCAACAACAAACTAAATATTCATCTCCGATCCCTCTTTCCTCCTTATATGGTGCATACTATTGAGCACGAAGGTTTGTGACCCCAAGAACATAGACTCTTAGTACATGAATAATTATTTTGTAGGTATAATCTCAACCGAGTGATATAAAAGCTTGACTAATATGTCATCATACGATTCTCTCTCCCGTTCATATCGACTAATCTCCATAGGTTCCAATTAAATGCCTCCTACTAATTACCTTTTTCCCTAGAATCTAGGTAACCGGCGCCACTGTGTCTATAGGGATTGTAAACACTTGTTACGTCTTCTCCAATTTAAGCTAAGGAAGGTCAAAGACGCGACTCACTGAGAAGATGAAAGGACTCCGTCCAAGTGTCGCCAGAACAGATTCAATAACGAAGGCAGCCCCTCCTCCCCAGTCTTTTAACTAGATTTCCTAGTCTTCACAGCGATCGAGTCTTCCGAAGTTTCATCTCCACGACGCACTAATAAACTCTTCTCGTACGGAAATTTCTCCCCTTATTTACACAATAAATGTAAATTTATTCTTAAATTAAGAACGAGTTTTCTTCCCTTTTGAAATCCGGAAGCCAGATTCAGTTCACAAATTTCAGACTGGTAGTTCGCTAACGCAGGCATAGTACTTAAATTTGCTTTTTACGCACGTCCTTCTTTGTGGAAGTTTGGCACTCAGATAACTTTAGGGCCAACCCTTCATGTTTGCCAGAGGATTATGAAGCTACTTATTCAAACAAGAGTAAAGGGGAACCTCGCTGACTGGTTCTTTTCCTGAAAAGTAATTTTAATACATTGATAAGTGGTACATGCAGATATGCCACTACTGAATTTTTTTCAACTCTGATGTACCTCACTTCGTTTCTACACGCTTTAGACAGTTGTTACATCAATTATATGTCCATTCTGTAGCTAATCAAGCGATATGCGTTAGAGAAAATTCTATGATGAGACACAGAACTGCTTGGGGAACAAGCCAATGGTTCCCAACCTAAGACCATAACTCTGAGTGGAATCAGGCATTAGCTAGTAAACCCCTCTCTCTCCCCCCTCCCCTGCTCCATCATCAACATTAACACCTAAGCGCATAACTAAACTTCAGAACAAAAAAAAATATTTGAACTTTTTTATTTTTAAAATGATGAAGTGAATACGATATTCAATTTTTGCAAATGTATTATTGAACTATGAACTGATGAGCCAATGAGACAATTTATACTGAAACGTCCCCTTTGTAAAATTTATACAAGACTGTGCTTAAACTGACACACAATATTTTTAGCGCAACGCAATATGACTTCCAAAAATCCCTACGAAAGAATGGCCCTGACTAACATTAACCTATACGTTTCACAAATCACTTACCTCACAAAAATCTTCGTTACTCAAGCTACTGCAATACAGCGAGCGCCACTACTGCCAGCTAAATAAAAGATTCAAACTACTGAAGGCACTAACTACTGATAGGCATAGTTAGCAAATGAAAGATTTTAATAGAGAACAAACAATGTATTTACCTCACTAGTCATAATATATATAGCAATTCATGACACCAATTCTTACAAATTTCAAAACTCCGCCATCTCTCTCCCCACGTCCACCACTGCTGGCGGCTCACCTCCAACTGCGCAACGCTACGCGCTGTTAGCATCCAGCTGCCTCTGCTCAACACTACAATGGCAGACAACAATGCAAACTAAACACACACTGCGCACAGCACAGCCAGTGATTTTTCATACCGAGCGCTAAGCGGAGTTACCATTAAGAAAACCTAAACGGCCTACTTACAATACTGCTTATTTCGAACAACCTTTTTTATCTGAATGATGAAGCAATTCTAAGTGCATCGCGATTGCTACCTAGAAAACCTCCTCAGAAAAGTTAGTGAACCGTCCATGTTATGGTAGACGCGAGTTATAATACATGCTTGTTCTGCACCACTACACTCCCTAGAGACACTTGCTTCAGCCATCTATGCACCCCTTTAAAAATCAATTAAGTTAAAGAGTCTGCACTATACACATTGGTTGTAAACCAGATGATCAGTGGTGTCTGTACTTATGAAATGGCAGATAATGGAAGACCTCAGGCTGACTACGCTTTGTGTCTGACCACTAGTGATAATAGCAATAACATATGCATGTTGAACAGCAGATCTTACTCCACAGAGATAAATTCAGATTAGAAGTCAAGAAATTCAGAGGTTTTCCAGAAACTGAAGCACACAGAAGAAAAACAGGTGCCAGATGAGGGGAAATGAGCTCATCCGAGAAAATGAAAAGCTTTTGGAAGAACATGAAGGAAGAGAGAAATACATAGTTACCTTGACGTGGCCCTTAGTTGGCCTGTAACGATTTAAATAATAATAATTACAATAGTAATACTGTGTAAGCTTTACAATAGTGTAGTAGCCATTACATGGTTACTGTCGTGTAGTGCTGTTAATTAGTTCATTTACAACAGAGAAGTGGGTAATGAAAGCAATTTCTGGTCTATTGTGTGAAAGACATAAAACTCACAGAAGGCATTTTCCTGAGATATTGGAGCATAACCATAGACGAATGATACAAAGAATGTGTGCGGAGGGTGGACTACATGAAGAAGATGTCCATTCATTCGTTTCATAAGCTGAACCTCCACCATACTGTCTCACGCATGAGTACTACTATCTGAAATACAATAATTTAATTATTGGTTACTTTTGTAGTCAGTATTAAGTCTTAAGAAACAGTGATCTTTTAAAAATAATTTACTAGCGTGACCAAAACACAGTTTAACTCCTTTGTTTTTACCCCTCATAAAACATTTTACCACTCAGGGAGCAATTATTTCCAGGTTGGGAACAACTGCCAAACTAGCTAGTTACAGCGTTTTGTCATTCTCAAGCGCGTAATGGATGTGGAAACATAATCCTCGCACGTTGTATTAAAAAAGAGTCACATGCGATGTACAGTTAAGCATAGGGTGGCATGTTGTGGTATTTATGCCCCATTTCAACACAATCCTTTTTTTACATTTTATCATTCAGTGCATAAAGGTTTACACTCTGTCTGCTATCAAACATGCAAAGCCAGTAGAGTACTCCACCCAACGAACGACAGACAGCCTGACAGCGTGAGAACAAAGCCGAGTCATGCTGAAGCGTAAAGAGAGAAAGTTGTGATTTCCCTTTGAGCATAGGCACAAAGCTGTTTAAAAGTTTGCAAAGAGTTCCAAATTAGCTGATGCCATTATCCACACTACTAGCTTTCTAAGTATGATTTCAATAGTTCTAATATCACACTCCAAAATTAAAAAGGTTTTATTTAATGTCGTTTATCATTGGTAGACTGAATCGACCAGTCGCGAGCACGCCCTGAGCGGGTGGGCGCGAAACTCTAGGCTAGCTCGCTAAGACGATATACAACCCGCTTTCAGAAAGGCAGACTCTGCAAGAGAGGCGCTCTGCATCGCGGTGTAGCTTGCTCGCTAGGTTTCGAGAGGGTGCGTTTCTGGATGAGGTATCGAATATATTGCTTCCCCCTACTTATATTTTCAGAGGAGATCACGAATGTAAAATTAGAGAGATTCGAGCGCGCACGGAGGCTTTCAGACAGTCTTTCTTTCCGCCAACCATGCGCGACTGGAACAGAAAAGGGAGGTAATGACAGCGGCACGTAAAGTGCATTCCGCCACACACCGTTGGGTGGCTTGCGGAGTATACATGTAGATGTAGATGTAGATGTAGATACGTGCGTGCGGAGAATGTAGTTCATCAGGTAGTTAATTACTAGCTTTCATGCTGATACTGTGTGTGCATTAGAGGTTGTAGTTCCATGCACTGAAAAGTAAACTCAAGCCAAAACCAGCCTCGGAACATGCTTGTAAATACAATGTGCGGCTAGGTTTCCGAAAAGTAATATCTGTGTGCAGAGGACGTTATATTACTTAGCACAACCGAAAATTGTTAGCTAAAATTGCCTCAGGAACATTCGTGTGCATTTTATGCACTCTGACAAATATGTGATTACAATTGTGTGACATAACGATGTTGGCTGATAAATGATAATTTGATTCTGCTCTCTATAACGTAAACTTTGATTTCAAAATAAATAATAAGATTTACGTGGTGCCCAATATTTTGAACTTCCATGATAGTAGTACCGAATCTTTCCATATGCTACTCTAAAAATTCACTGTCTGATGAATGCAAATTACACGGTGTAGTCACATTAATGCGACCACCTGTCGAAAGCGGATCGCTGCCAGATGTGCAGAAAGGGAATCAATGAGATATTGAAAGTTACTGACAGGAATGTTGAGTCATGAGCCAGATTTATTGGTTGAGTATCAATGGCGTGAAAAGCCCGATCGTGGTGGCTCAACAGATTCTCTATTGTGCTTAAATTCGGGGAGTTTGTGGCCAGGGGAACACGGTAAACGCTGCCTGGTGCTCTCCGAAGCACCCACGTACACTGAGAGCTGTGTGACACGTTGAATTGTCCTGCTGGTAGATGGCATCGTGTCGAGTAAAAACAGAAGGCATGCAGGGGTGGACATGATTCCCCAAGGATATCTCCATACTTGTGTTAACCACTGTGTCTTCCAGAATGAAGAGATTCCCTAGACCACAACTCCCCCGCTTTCCGTCTGGACCATTCCGCAAGTATATTTGAAGTGTAAACTTTTCGATAAATTCCCCGTGCATTTGGGTTCCAGTTTTATCGAAGACCTACCTTAACAGGAATTCCAGTACTGCGTCATTATATTGGAGGTCACTATTTGTGTTCTATGTGTTGTCCTCACATATTTTATTTTCGTATCACATACAAATCAGTGTTTTTGTTTTCCAGTTGGATGCACATAAATTTTAATGATATGTGATAATTTGCGACTTCTTTCAAACAAATGAGCTGAAATTTAAATATCTGCTGGTGAGTTTCCTGCTGGCATCATATACAGCTAATACAGCCAAAAAATATAATGTTTAAAATGTAAATAGAAAGATAATACACTGATCACCCAGAACATTATGACCACACACCTAATAGCCGGTATGTTCACCTTTGGCACGGATAGCAGCCATAACGCCTCGTGGTATGGAAGCAATGAGGCTTTGGTAGGTCGCTGAAGGGAACTGGGACCACATCTGCAGTCATAAGTCACCTAGATTCCGTGGAGGTGGCGATGAGCTCTGACTTCACGTTCAGTCACATCCCAGATGTATTCTACCAGGTTCAGATCTGGCGAGTTGGGGAGCCAGCACACCAATGGAACTCGCCAATTTGTTCCTCTAACCATTTCATCACATTCATGGTATAGATACTTGGCTCATTATCTTGTCGAAAAACGCCACTACCAGCTTTTGTGGCTGAGTGGTTCTAGGCGCTTCAGTCGGGAACCGCGCGACCGTTACGGTCACAGGTTCTAAGTCTGTCTCGGGCATGGATGTGTGTAATGTCCTTAGGTCAGTCAGGTTTAAGTAGTTCTAAGTTCTGGGGGACTGATGACCTCAGATGTTAAGTCCCATAGTCCTCAGAGCCATTTGAACCATTTAAAAACGCCACTGCCGTCGGGAAACATGAGCGTCACGAAGGGGTGTATTTGACTTGCAACCAGCGTACGATACTCCTTTGCCGGCACTGTGCATTGCACGAGCCCCACTGGACTCATGGATGCCCACGTGAATGTTCCATAGAACATAACGGAGCCGCCGCCAACTTATCTCCGTCTCGCCACTGTACACGTGTCAAGGAGCTGGAACACGACGCGGCCTCCCATCGGCATTATGAAGAAGGTATCGGGCTTCATCAACGATGCAATGGTCTGCCACTGCTCCAAGGTACAGTGCCGGTGGACAAGTGCCCATCTCAGTAGTAGTTCCTGATGCCGTGGGACGTCGGCTGCAGAAGCCCATCGTTGGGAGAGTTCGGTGCACTGTGTTTTCAGACTCACTTGCACTCTGCCTGGCATTTAAGCGTGATATTAGTTCCGCTACAGTTCACCGCCTGTCCTATTTTTCCAGCCTGCGCAGCCTACGACGTACTTAAACTGTAATGACGGGTGGCCACCCATCCCACGACGTCTGGAGGTGGGTTCACGTTGGTTTCGACACTTGTTGATTCTTCACCACAGCACTACTCGAACACCGGACAAGTCGTGTAGTTTCCGAAAAGCTCATGCCGAGCCTCCGGGCCGTCACACACTGTCTTCGGTGAAACTCAGATACACTCCTGGAAATTGAAATAAGAACACCGTGAATTCATTGTCCCAGGAAGGGGAAACTTTATTGACACATTCCTGGGGTCAGATACATCACATGATCACACTGACAGAACCACAGGCACATAGACACAGGCAACAGAGCATGCACAATGTCGGCACTAGTACAGTGTATATCCACCTTTCGCAGCAATGCAGGCTGCTATTCTCCCATGGAGACGATCGTAGAGATGCTGGATGTAGTCCTGTGGAACGGCTTGCCATGCCATTTCCACCTGGCGCCTCAGTTGGACCAGCGTTCGTGCTGGACGTGCAGACCGCGTGAGACGACGCTTCATCCAGTCCCAAACATGCTCAATGGGGGACAGATCCGGAGATCTTGCTGGCCAGGGTAGTTGACTTACACCTTCTAGAGCACGTTGGGTGGCACGGGATACATGCGGACGTGCGGACGTGCATTGTCCTGTTGGAACAGCAAGTTCCCTTGCCGGTCTGGGAATGGTAGAACGATGGGTTCGATGACGGTTTGGATGTACCGTGCACTATTCAGTGTCCCCTCGACGATCACCAGAGGTGTACGCCCAGTGTAGGAGATAGCTCCCCACACCATGATGCCGGGTGTTGGCCCTGTGTGCCTCGGTCGTATGCAGTCCTGATTGTGGCGCTCACCTGCACGGCGCCAAACACGCATACGACCATCATTGGCACTAAGGCAGAAGCGACTCTCATCGCTGAAGACGACACGTCTCCATTCGTCCCTCCATTCACGCCTGTCGCGACACCACTGGAGGCGGGCTGCACGATTTTGCGGCGTGAGCGGAAGACGGCCTAACGGTGTGCAGGACCGTAGCCCAGCTTCATGGAGACGGTTGCGAATGGTCCTCGCCGATACCCCAGGAGCAACAGTGTCCTTAATTTGCTGGGAAGTGGCGGTGCGGTCCCCTACGGCACTGCGTAGGATCCTACGGTCTTGGCGTGCATCCGTGCGTCGCTGCGGTCCGGTCCCAGGTCGACGGGCACGTGCACCTTCCGCCGACCACTGGCGACAACATCGATGTACTGTGGAGACCTCACGCCCCACGTGTTGAGCAATTCGGCGGTACGTCCACCCGGCCTCCCGCATGCCCACTATACGCCCTCGCTCAAAGTCCGTCAACTGCACATACGGTTCACGTCCACGCTGTCGCGGCATGCTACCAGTGTTAAAGATTGCGATGGAGCTCCGTATGCCACGGCAAACTGGCTGACACTGACGGCGGCGGTGCACAAATGCTGCGCAGCTAGCGCTATTCGACGGCCAACACCGCGGTTCCTGGTGTGTTCGCTGTGCCGTGCGTGTGATCATTGCTTGTACAGCCCTCTCGCAGTGTCCGGAGCAAGTATGGTGGATCTGACACACCGGTGTCAATGTGTTCTTTTTTTGCATTTCCAGGAGTGTAGATCGCGCGCCTTCTTCTTTCTACACACGCACAGCACCGTACATGCGTCTGGCTGACAGTCATTCCTCGAGAGGCGACGGTGCTATCGCCTGGACGGGTTTATACCGATAGTAGTTCGGAACATAAGATTCTCGTTAGTTCATGTTTATTTTGTGTTTCTGTCGCACTTTTTATGGGGGAAAGTGGAATAATTTGTAAATTATAGAATTAAGAAATTCCAGTATTAAACTAGAACGTAACAGAAAATTTATATTTTGATTCATTCCACTCAGTTTAATAGATAGGTGGGGTAGAGCAGGGATTGATGTTGATGCGGGGCAGGGGCTGAAATATGTTCGTGAAATTTATCTCTGTAGTAAAGGAAAAAACAACCCATGCCCTCGATCACAATATTTAGATTTATTTTCGAAGGTGTTACCAAGAGCCCAAGGACTGGCAGATAATGTCTCAGGGGGCAGGGTTGGAGAGGGGGGAGGGGGGGAAGGGCGGATTCCAAATGATACGTTGCTTGTATGGAAAAATGTTCTCTAACTGGTCCTGTGTTTAGTACTCAATAACACTCGTTCCATGCTGGCGCGCGCCGAACCAGGCTCATTGCTGAAACCAGAAGCAAAGGGCCGTGAGATGCCATAGTCACGCTATAGTATATAATACAGAAAACACACACATATGGGTACACCATTCATTAAATTAATACAAAGTTGCGACACCTGAGGTACACAGACCCCCCTAACATGGAGAAATGTAGTTGAATGAAAATGAGACTACTAATTTAAAACGAAAACAAAATAAAAAGAATCCCCTACAGTCACAAATAAATCGCAACTATACCAATAAAGGGAAAAAGTTCGTTTGAATACGTACATACAAAATGAACCTATTTATATTTGAAAATGGTAAGAAATTGTGATTATGTTGAAAATGTTTTTAAGAAACATTCAGAAATCTGTGCAGTAGTTCATGCAATGTAGCATGGGAAGGCAACAGTTATAAATAAGCAAAAAGGCAAAGTGTGTTACCTTTTTAATATGTCTTTATCTAACCATTTAGCGTTATAAGGGTCTAATGTAGTTTAATACATGCATTATTTTAATACTGCCAGAATAGCTTGAAAAAACGAATACTGCCAGAATAGCAGAAAAACGGAAAACAAATTCATGAAACTGCCAAACTTATATCCCAATGCATTTCAGTAAGAAGACGTGTCATTCACATAAGGAAGAACCCAATAGGACTTTGCAAAAATCACAGAAAAATAACGTGGCATTTCTGCCTAACATGCACAACCGAAAAGTTAAAACCCCTTTTATCTCTTGTAAAGGGATTCTTCTGTGTATTTTGGCGCAGGGGACCCATGGTCTCCGATGGCTCTTTACAGAAAGATTGCATTTGGCTTTTTTTCGTACACCCACTGATCTTTGTACCTGTATGTGACCGGTAACATCTACACAATTTTGCAAATGTTGGTATTAACTGTTTCAACCGCCACATACAATTCTGGCTCATTGGGACTTTAAGTATACTGTTTGTTTAATAAAATCCGTGAAATGTAGGTGCAGTTATAATCAAATCGCCAGTGAACAGTACTTGTAGCAATGAGAATAAGGAAAGAAATGAATGAAAAATTGAGCTGGATACTGATTAGTTAAATTTGGGAAATACTGTAAATTCAATTAATGAATCAATGATAACTATCACCAGCTCACTACGTAAAAAAATTATTGTCTTTATAATTACTGTCTGTTAATACTGTGAAACTTATATAAGAATACTTGGTTTTGTTACAAGGCAGAAACAGGGTAAAATTGGTAAATATTGTCATGGCGTAATTTCAAATGGATATGTCACAATGACCAAATATCTTTTAGTTAAGCAGCAACTGAAGGACATCAGTAATAATCAAAGAACAACAAATTTCATCAGTAGTAAACTGTTATATAAATGAAAATTTCGTGACGTCACTCAATGTAATTCAGTCTCTAATTTAACTCAGAAAGTTATTTATGTTTATTCATTACTAAATGGTTTTATTTAGCTTAAAAATAATCCTAATGATATAGCGTCATTCAGAAATCGCTTTCGTGTGATTTACAGTCTGGTAATCTGTGAAGTCAAAATTACGATTGTAAAAGAGAGGCGAAGTTCATGATATGTGTTTAATAACTTATTGGTTTCATGCAACTTCAGTTTTTATTAACATTCAATAACAATTACTGCTAATCATTTTCTGCATTACAATTATTATTAGTTCAAGACGTTAACAACATTTCTGACTGATTGCAGTTGCGTATTATTGAAAGCTTATTTATCGATGAAAAATACACAAAAAGTATCTTCTGCTGAATCTTGCTCTGTTAACTACTGTCTTTAAAATTACTATTTACTGAACTTCAGCTTTTAATAGTAGTGTAGAAAATTATTGAAATTTTAATTAGTATTATTTCTTGTATAAAATACTCAAATAGTTTCTCAATCATCAGGGCTCTCTCGGATCGTCAATAGTAGTTAGGATGGATCCCACTTAGGTATTGTGTCTTAGGTAAAACTGGAGGTCAGCACTTTAGTATAACTCGATATTGTTCAAACACAAAATGAACTATCTGTACAGAAGTCAGACCCAATAATTAACTGGATCTTACTTCAGGCTGAGATGTTGTCGGTGCAATGTAAGCCATTGTTCGTTGACACTTGTGTGCACGGGCTCTTCTTCTCGTAGCTCAGTAACAAATACAATTGGGCACCCAGTGCTCTTCATGTGAATTAGCATCCTCTTGCAGTACTTGTACGGTGCTAACATAATGTCGTATATTTCGCCCATCCGCATCAAATATTCGCCGAGCCATTCCATACTTCAGTACCACTGCAATACGACCATTTCTCAACAACAGCGTGACTCGACTCGACTGTCTCTCTCAACACTCTGCTACCTTCTCCTCTGCAATGTACTGAGCTGCTGCCGCTCATGCCCGCCCAGCGATAATGCAACAGCCAGTTCACTATACTCCCTGACAATATCGTATTGACATAGCACACTTTACACAATCCGGAGTTATCAGAACTGGCAACGCTGTGAAGACGACCCATTGAACTGCTGCAATTCTTGTGTACACTGTGAATGTTTGGCTTTGTTTGCAGTGATATCTGCTACTTCTGGTACTGTAAACTTTTTTCCTAGACGGCGAAAGATCGCTGGTTTGTTTGTAAAGACGAGATTCCTGAATGATACGTTTTTGTAGAAACTAAATGCAAATATAATGTGGAGTGTGAAGTCACGTGGTAAACATGGCAGTGAAGAATACTTTGTTATGTACAGGGAATATGTGTTATAATTAATTTCATGATTTTATTCAGATGCCAGATACGTGTTGAGTTCCAGGATGCTCAAGCAATTATTCATCCAATGCCAGTGAAAGCTATACCATGGTGTTTCGCTTCCCAACAGATAAGGATATGATCCATGAATGGTTAAAACCCATTCCAAGAAAAGACTGGTTACCTTTTATGAGATCTGTGGTCTGTGATCAGCATTTCGAGAAAGAGGATGTAATAAACTTTGATCCGTTTACAAATATACTAGGAAACGAGAAGAAATACCCAACAGTTTAACCAACATCAAGAGACGGCGAATACCAAGAATTTTCGCCAGTCTGCCGAACTATTTAAGTAAGCCATCTAAATCTTAGTCTAGAAAAGATCCAGATGAAATAAGACTAACGAAAGTGGAAAATATTCTAAGATAAATGAAGAAAGACTTGCAGAAGCTGTTATTAAACGTTCCAGTATTCTGCTGAATAATTATACCACGCAAGAAAATGAAAGCGTACAGTCAAACTAAGTAACAAATGGAAGTATAAGGAAATTAATGTATTTAAAAGAAAAGAAAAATTTATTTACTCACTGATGTTTTATTTGTGCTACAAGCCTGTATCGCCGGACGTGGTGGCCGAGCGGTTCTAGGCGCTACAGCCTGGAACCGCGCTACCGCTACGGTCGCAGGTTCGAATCATGCCTCGGGCATGGATGTGTGTAATGTCCTTAGGTTAGTTAGGTTTAATGATTTCTATGTTCTAGAGGACTGATGACCTCAGATCGATTTGAACCATTTTTCAAGGCTGTATCTAACCAATTCCATATTTTGCTCTTACGTCTCTGTTCCGGTTTTGGCTGTTGAGTCTCCTGATTTAGGAAGTGTGGTAAAGGAAAAGTATAAAGGTTATACTAATGTAAAACTATTCTATGTGAAATTTTTTCTACCAAAATCTTTCCAATGGAGTAACTTAGAGGGAAGGCGTATTCACGTAGCTCGTTTTCTTGTAGTTCCTAATTTCTGAGCCTTTGTTTTGAGTAGTTGGAAATGGAATACAGACACCAGGAACTCTGTCCAAATAGCTCATCGAAAGTGTGTTGCTTTTTATCTTAAAAATAGAAATGTAACTGCTTCCTACAGCAAATACTGAACAAACATTCACTGAAATTTTAATGAATTATGCGGTAGTGTAATAACGTTACAAACCACATGATGCACATTTAATGTTGTACATAACAGCAAGTTACTGCCATGTTCGCCCCGGTAGCTGAGTGGTCAGCGTGACAGACTGTCAACCCTAAGGGCCCGGGTTAGATTCCCGGCTGGGTCGGAGATTTTCTCCGTTCAGGGACTGGGTGTTGTGTTGTCCTAATCATCATCATCATTTCATCCCCATCGACGCGCAGGTCGCCGAAATGGCGTCAAATCAAAAGACCTACACCAGGCGAACGGTCTACCCAACGGGTGGTCCTATCCACACGACATTTCCATTTCTTTTACTGCCATATTTTACCGGTACTGGGTAGAAAACTTGTTATTTAACGAGTAAGTACATATTGATCACGCTGCGCTATAGAGCTGCACGATATTTTGTTCTCGCCTATGTAAAAAGATATCTCCTTGCTAAAATTCCACTCTTGGACGTTTAAATGGGAAGGATAGTAGTGATTTGTTTGTGTATGCTTCTGTTAATGGTATAACTGCACTAATTAACGTCTGTACCACATATCATTCATTATAAATAAATTCTGCGCAATTTTCTGTTTGTTAAAGTAGCATTGCTGGCTATGAAGAATATGAACGATTCGTTCTTGTGTGCATGCTATTATCATACAGTTGCTTTTGTTACAAGGCGATTCTGTCTTTAACGAGCAACAAGACGTTCATTCTGGGTAGGTGGTCGACTATTTGATAACTGTGCGACGTTGTCATATTGGAGATTCCAGCTTGTGTGGATTTGGCTATGTTAACGCCCTGACTAATCCAGTGAGTCCACTTAGACCAGTTTACAACTGACATTTCTGTAAATTTACAATGAAGAAGGATTTCATATCATCATACAAACATAAGTACACTTATTTACAAACTCTGACCCATAGAAAAATACATAGAAAAGTAAAATTGTAAGAAAAAATGTTGATAGCCAACAGAGCACTGTGTGTCCTGTTAGAAAACATAACTTTTCGATTCACGTTAACAATGATACAGGGCAGTATGTGTATAGTTTGCCTATATGCGTCTCGCGTTTGGGTACACAGAATGCAGTGGAAGAGTGGCACAACGACCGTGTACTGAGGTGTCCCCGCAACGACGCCAACCACGTCAGAATATCCAGAGTGAAATTTTCACTCTGCAGTGGAGTGTTTACCGCTATGAAACTTGCTGGCAGATTAAAATTGTGTGCCAGACAGGGAATCGACCTCGAGACCTTTGCCTTCCTCTGGCAAGTGGTCTACCGACTGAGCTACCCAAGCACGACTCGCGAGCCGTCTTCCCAATTTTAATTTCGCCAGTACCTCGTCTCCTACCTTCCCAACTTCAAGAGGGAAAAATTTCATTCTGGAAACATCCCCCAGTCTGTGGCTAAGCCATGTCTCCGCAGTATCTTTCTTCCAGAATTGCTAGCTCTGCAAGGTTCGCAGGAGAGCTTCTTTGAGATTCGGAAGGTAGGAGAGACGAGGTACTAGTGGAATTTAAAGCGGTGAGGACGGGTTGTGAGTCGTGCTTGGGGAGCTCAGTCGGTAGGGCACGAGCTCGCGTAAGGCAGAGGTGTCGCGTTCGAGTCTCGGTGCGGCACACAGGTTTAATCTGCCAGGAAGTTTCACATCGGAGTACTTCCCCATCTGAGGGTTGCTGAAGTACTCTTTGTTTTATATTGCATGTTTCAGTGATTGCGGATTTTTTTCTGAAAGCAGTTTGATGTTATTCAGAGTTCGGATGCACTACATTATTTTCCATTCATTTGTCAACAGAACCCTGTTTTTGACATAATCTCCATTCTTTGCGACGGCGTTGCACTACCTTACTGGGAAGGCCTGTGTGCCCACATGGTACCACTCTATTGGTCGACGCCAGAGGCAACGTCTGGCTGCGTCAGTAACCTCCCCATCTTCCATGTACTGCCTCACGTGGAGTGTATCCTTCAGTGCGGTAGAGAGATGGAAATTGAAAGTAGCCAGTTTTGCTCTGTAGGATGTATGACAAAAAACAGTCCGATTTCGTTTCCTGAACTTCCCTTGTGTACACAGACTTGTGCGAGGCCATACGTTGTCATGAAGAAGGAGAAGTTCGTTTCCATTTCTGTGGCGACAAACGTGCTAAAGTTGTTCCTTCAGTTTCCTGGTGGTAGCATAATACAATTCGGAGTTAATCACTGCCCCATGAGGCAGGACATCGAGTAGAATAACTCCTTCAGGCTCCTAGAAGGCAGCCGCCACGACTTTGCCAGTTGAGTGTGCAGCTTTGAATATTTCTTCAGAGGAGAGGTGGCGTGGCAACATCCTATGGATTATCATTTTATTTCAGGTCGGAAGCGATGAACTCTTGTTTCATCGCCTGTGCCGATGTTCGCTTCAGGTCACCTCTTACTTTACAATTCGTATCCCAATGAATGTTATTACTGGCAAATGCTAACTCTTTAACTGCAGTTTCGGTCCGAGTCCCGCCCGAAATACAGTTCAGCTGTGAAGGTCGGTCTGGCATGCTTTTATTCATTCCTTCCTCTATCCAGCGGTCTGTGCTGAGTTCATCTATCTTTGTTCGTCGGCCGAAAATTCTCCTGATAACGATTACAATCTTCCCTAGCTTGTCTGCAGTCTACGTTTTTCCGCGGTTCATCTTTTCTTCTGCCAATGCGATTTGGTGGGAAGTAATTTCTGTAAAATGTTTTGTCATGTGATGGTAAACGTGTGTAGTAATTTCGTCTATCACAATTCCATCCACCACATTGTCTCCTTTTCTGATCAAAATGCTCCATGAGATCTGGTATAACATACTTCTTCAATTACATGGTGCAGGGATAAAGCTAACATTTGAATAAAATTTCAATTAACTCGTGATCTTTCGCTAGATAATCTAAATGCGCATTTTGTCCCAGTATTTTTGAAAATATTCTAGCACGGTTCTCTCCGCGTATAATATGATGGTGACAACAAGGCTGTCTCAATAGCTCATCGACGGGCTTGAGAGTTACATTTAATCAAAAAAGATGTTCCAAAATTGTTAAAAGTTTCACATGGCTGACGCTACAGATCAGTTTGGATAAAAATGAATTTATTTATTAAAATACAAAGCACAGTGACAACATACAGTTTATAAAACCATCGAGAACATCGAGTTCGCCACAACAGCTGGGGACAAGAAGAACCGCATACCAGTGAAGAGTGTTGCTCCTACTGCACTTGTCGACGGATCTTGTGTTTTCTGTGGTTGTAGACTTAATTTTAGTATTGACATTAACGATACTTTCTCACGTGGTAATGGTGGGCTCACTGTAGCCATTGTACGTGGTGGTACTGGAGTTTCTAACGTAAGTTTCGTTGATAGAGACATTATTGCCTAAGGAGGGGAGGGAGGAGGGGGGAAGGTGGGTGTCACACAAAGCAAGAACCCTGTAGTAGCAAATATCAAAGGATTACATTTTTTAGGTTCGAGTCAGGACACAGGAAGCCTGTTATGAAAGGACAGCCCCTCAAGATGCTTGAAAATGCACAGGAAACTAAATTAAAAAAAATGGGTCAAATGACTCTTAGCACTATGGAACTTAACATCTGAGGTCATCAGTTCCCTAGACATAGCACTACTTAAACCTAACTAACCTAAGGACATCACACATTTCCATGCCCGAGGCAGGATTCGAACCTGCGACCGTAGCAGCAGCGCTGTTCCGGACTGAAGCGTCACGTTGATTTAATAGAGATTATCCCATAGAGCTGTGTGCTTTTGAATTAATATTGAAAGGACTTCAGTTGTATTTGTAACTTTGTGTACATCGTCATTAGGAACTGTTTATGAGGCATGTAGATTCCTTAAGATGCTGTCTGTGAGACAGCAACAAGCATTAATACCCTTTGGAGATTTCAATATATATTTTCAAAAGGACTCTGATAAGAAAAATAATCTGGAACCGATATTTTGATCTTACAATTTAGCTCCCAACATGGCTGAATAAAGACAGTAGGATCGTAATTGATACTGTTTTCTTCGATGAAGCCCAAAGCAAGAAAGTACCTGTATTCCCAGTAGGAAATACTCTTTTCGATCATGATGCACAGTTTGTCGGAATAAATAAGATAGTGCTTTACAATATAGATACACCTTTGTAGAAATCAGGATAATTAATGACCCCAGGCCAAATATTTTTGAGAATAGCTTAAAACTGATAACATTTAATGAAATTCATAATGAATCAAACGATGATACAAATTTTAAACTGTTCCATAATAAATTCGTATAATTGTTTGAAAATTGCTTTCTTCGTAAACTGATCAGCATGCCACGTAAAAAGCATGAATTAAGATAGGGATTAAAGTATCTTGTGAAATTAAAAAGGAAATGTATTTTTAGGCAAGAAGAACTAAAGATCCGAGAAGATTAGCACACTGCAAGAACTGCTCAGAATCGTTAAGAAGATTTATTAAAAAAGTCGGCGAATATGAACATTATGACTGAAATAAGTAATTCCGACATAAGACTTAAGGCTATGTGGAATGTAGTGAAGCTGCAAACAGGACAATGGGCCACAAAACAGGGTAACATCACTACTAATTGAAATGAACGAGCTGTAAATGATCAGTCACAGGTTTACTTCAGATACTTCGGAAAACGATTTGATATAAGCGTTAACAAGAAAATGGTTGAAATGCCTCTAAGCACTCTGGGACTTAATATCTGAGGTCATCAGCCCCCCAGACTTAGAACTACTTAAACCTAACTAAGCTAAGGACATCACACACATCCATGCTCGAGGCAGGATTCGACCGTAGCAGCAGCGCGGTTCCGGACTAAACCGCCTAGAACCGTTCGGCCACATCAGCCGGCCGTTGACAATACAAATGCTATTAAGTGCATAGATAGCTTATACAAGCCTAAATCCCCCTCACTGAATCTTAAATTTTGGTACCTCACTAGAAATATCTTCCAACTTGTGTGTTTCAAAAATGCTTCAACATACCCGAACGGGACAACTCAGAAAATTAAAACTGAAACATCAGCAGGTAGTGAGAAACATGATGGGTTCTGTTTATGAAGGAGGAGGTAGAAATTTAATTTCGGAAAAAAGAGCTGCTGCATAGTATATTGGGAGCATCAAACGTCTACGAGAGAGAACAGACTGAATATCGGTTAACACACAACTGTGATATGAAAGTGGTGTCATCGCTTTCATTACTGTTCCTACCGAGGAATACCGCAAACGTGATGCGATAGGGCAATTTTTACTAACTGAAAGAATTTTCCAGGAAACTTTACCTCATCAAACATGGATAATAAAATCACGTACCTTACGGTACCTGACATTTCCCCTTAAAGTATACGTGATGAGACCTTATCCAGAGTATAAATTAGATCATAAGCGTTAATTCTCGTAGCATTTGAGTAGCGCCAATAAAACCACTTGTGGCTGGAAAATTTACTATTGTTGTTCTGCAATCGCAAAGGGAAGCGGGGTGACCCGCCGTCCCGGAGTACGTTAGTAAATGCTTTTGTTATCGTGATTAAAAAATCTAGAGTTTACAATAGGTGGAGTCTGAATATTCAGGACACTCATATAATTTTATCCACTTTCATACTACATTACTTTATTAAAATATGTGATCCCCATTCGTGCACTTACGTTACGCAGCAAGTAGCTTTTAGGAATGATGGATCGCACAATGCAATAATTATATTTGCTAGACAATGCTGATGATGATGATTGGTTTTTGGGGCGCTGAACTGCACTGCACTGTTATTAGGGACCGTACAAATTCCCAATCTTTACTCAATTCAATCTCGCCACTTTCATGAATGATGATGGTGATGAAATGATGAGGAAAACACAAAAAACTTGTCTCCGGGCGGAGAAATTGCTAAACAATGACAGATGCATTTCGTGTAAGCGGGATCTTCACTGAATACTTCCATTCTAATTCCGGGTTTCTGCCTTAGTAATGAAATACTTAGAGATAAGGAAGTGCCAGTTTGAACTACACTGTATACAATGGAGGTGCAAATTTTATAAAAAGTTCCACAATCTTGCTTTGTCAGATGAAGCTGTTAATAATATAATAAACCATAACACAAAGTAACTTGAATTGAGTACCCTGTACCCCGGTTTACACTCAAATTTTTTTGGTCAGATGTGTGACTGGAGCGAAAACAATGGACTTTTTATCCGAATTTTCATACACAAAAAAGAGCGAGAACTGGAGAAACGGGGCATCAAATCAGCAAGCGCGATGACTAGTTTTGCCACAAATATTTAATTGATTGTAACTAGTCAGAGTAATTAAGAAAAGCTTAACTAGTTATTTTAGAGCAAATTCAAGTATTTTGCATACTGACTGTGCTAGATACGTAAATAAAGTGTCAAAAAGTTTATGTCTTCCTGGCATAGCGACTTTGACATAACAAGCTGCTGTGGTATAGAAATTGTGGAAATACTTCTTTCACGTTTAAAACATGTCAAATTCCGTCACAAATTGATGCTTTACAGATTTCTCTTGATCTTAATACTAATAGAAAAACACACTGATATTTAAATAATAATATCATGCATTATGAAAAAAAACTGACAATAAAGAAGATAAGAATCAGAACAATTAGATGTTTCGTGAGATGAATTGTTTAAAAGTGAGAAATAAAATAAGTAGGAGAAACATTTGATGTACCTCAACACGACTTCGAGCATCATTCAAATATATATCAATTGTTTCTCTAATACATTTTATTTATTATTTGAGAAAATTTTTTTTACCGTTTCTTAAAAATGTTTCGAAATAAAATTCTTGAAGCCAATATCCATCTACTTTCGATTTTACATATCTCAATTTAACATATCTTACAACACAGGGAACTTGAGCACTGTCGCTAGAAGGCTTTTGCCATTACTGTTTCTTACGACAGATGAAATAAGAAACATCCACAAAAAATCTGACGGCGACAGCACTGTTGATGGTAGATTGGTCACTCGGCCGCTGAGGGCTAATACAAATTCACATTTTACGAAGACTATTCTTAGAGTTGCTGGACGACGCATGGACATGTTCTTACATTGACACATCAAGGGCATGTGTAATCAACACTAATAATTTTTGGCCCCTTAGCCATGATGCGAAGGCTGATACGGCTATTGGTAATTTCTGGGAGATTAAAACGTTGGGCAAGACTGGGTCCCTAACCCGGTACTTTTACCTTTTAAGGGCAAACACTGTATTCTTAGTGTGGGAAGAAGGGTAGAGGTACTGGCAGAAGAAGGGCAGTGAGCGCAGTCGCGGTTCGTGCCTGGATATCTCAGTGGGTACAAGTATTCCCCCCCAATCCTATTGGTTTGTACGCTATGCTGCATTCTGAAATTCGTTCTGGAGCTATGGACTTCGTCTCCAGGTGGAAGGAAACGACGGATAAGACAACAATATCAGTTTAAAATGCACTGACTGGAGATAAAGAGAAGCACCCAGAAGGAAGGTCTTCACATGTGACAAGGTATTTGGTGTAATTTCAGTGGCTACAGTATCAAGTCACCTTTACAAAGCATTTAGCACTAACAGCCCACTTATCAGTATAATGTTGCGCCGTTGTCTGGCCTGATTGCACGCTCTGATTCGGTTGAGATGAGCGTGATATTGCCGATGTACCCCGTCCTGGTCCAAGCTGGCACACAACTGTTGTTAACTCGTCTTCGATATCCTGGTTGTTGCTACCGGAACGGAGCTGACGTCCAATCTGGTCCCACAAACGCTCTATCTGGGATGTATGGGACCTTGCTGGCCACAGGAGTACTTCAACGTCACGTTGACAGTTCAGACAGACACGTTCCTTGCGTGAACTAGCATTGTCCTAATGAAAAATTGCACCACAATGGGGACGATGGAAGTGCTTGACGCAACCGTTGTGCCGTCAGAGGACCCTGAATCAGTAGAAGACGTGACCTGTAGTCATACTCGTTGGCTCCCCATACTATGGGGAAATATCGGAAGATTGGGACTCCTACCCATGTCACAGCCGCTCCAGCCGGCAATGAGCGTCCGATGTAGCGAGAAAACACGATCATCAGTGATCGCAGTGCGGCAATGTTTATCAACAGTATAAGCTTTCCGGTCGCATCACCACTCTAGAAGCAATCGTTTGTGTCGTGATGTTAAGAGCAGCGTACGCATGGGACGGTAATTCTCTAGGCCAGCTGCTGCTAGTCTTCGAATGACACAGAATGTTACAATGAGACCATTACCTGTTCTCTGACGGAAGGCGCAGACGTGAAGAGGTTACGATGTGCTTGGTGTACAGCATGGCGATCCTCCCTTGTGATGTTGAGACGGGTCGTCCGGACCCTTGATGACTAGTATGCCAGCCTTCACGTTCCCTTGCAGTCCAACATCGGGCTACAGTCACATCAGAATGACCCACAGATCCGGATATCTCCCGATTGGACAAGCAGGCCAAATGAAGACCCACATAAAGGGTCCTTTCGATCTATAAGAGGCTGATAACGCTGTGTCACGCGAATACGTTTCGAATCCGTGTCCTTCACGGCGTTCACGCATCTGACGCTACCAGCCTAGTAACAGCACTAAACAAGAACAACGCCTATGCACTCTGGTGGCCGTTCTACCTCTCACAAAGAATTGCAACACTGACTGTTTACACATCCTCCGATGCTGTGTACGTTTACGAAGTTACATAACATCGAACCACCTCTTCTAGGATTATCATCTTTTTTGTCAGACAGTACATTTGTAACATTTTAAATTCGAATCCGATGGAGACCTATAAACAAGTTAGGTACAGGATATTGAGCACAACATCCGGTTCACTTCCCGCAAATAGCCAGTTAGCTGCAGTTAGAGTAGAAGTGGAGTGGACGCAAGAAACAAAGGACATTCAAGACGCTAGGATAAACGAGTATTAGAAGAGAACTCACCGCAGTTGAGAATCGTTAGGCTTATTGAAGGTTTAAGTGCAAACATTAATTAAACAATCTACAGCTACTTACCTTTCAAAACCCACCAACAAGCTGCTGCACTTCCTCTCAGCTTACGAGCAGTTCCAGGTGTGCGGCATGCCAATGGATTTCTTTCACACGCTTCCAACACCGCATGGCACCATACCTATAAATAGGAAATAAAAGAATAAGAAAGCAGAGGGGGGAGGGGTGGGAACTGGCCAGACCTACAGCTTCCTCCGGCGCCGGAAGCAGCTGCGCACACTCCACTCACGTTAAGCACTCTCCACCGCCACACGACGAATTAACTCCTGCGTCCTCACCTCGCCTCTCGGCGGCTCGTGACGAATGGCCAGGTGTGGGCGCTTACAATACGCCTGCTCGCACTCCCAATGACCTCTTCACGGAAAACGCCTGGGTACTGTTCTCGGTACTGATGAATAAACACCCAGTACATCCTTAGCATAGTGTCCAACAGTCTACCGTCGGCTGTTC
Organism: Schistocerca gregaria; assembly: GCF_023897955.1. Taxonomy (NCBI): domain Eukaryota; kingdom Metazoa; phylum Arthropoda; class Insecta; order Orthoptera; family Acrididae; genus Schistocerca; species Schistocerca gregaria. The sequence continues at coordinate 405,878,707 of NC_064927.1, read as the reverse complement.
GGAGTTTGTGCTAGATTTGTCAGGCGATATCGTCGTTTTTGTTGTCACTTTATCCCATTTTCCCGGGGTACTGGGGCAGAAGAGAAACATTTATAATCACTCTTCGGGCTGTGTATTGTAAAGCACATACGCTGAAGAGCCAAAGAAACTGGTACGCTTGCCTAATATTGTGTAGGACACCCGCGATCACTCAGAATGACGCAAAACGACGTGAACTGGACTTGACGTCTGAAGTACTTCTGGAGGGAACTGACAGCATTAATTCTGCAGGGCTGTCCATAAATCGGTACAAGCACGAATGCGTGGAGATCTCTTCTGAACAACACGTCGCAAGGCATCCCAGATATGCTCAATAATGTTCATGTCAGGGAGTTTGGTGGCAAGCGGAATTGTTTAGATTCCGAAGACTGTTCCTGGAGCCATTCTGTAGCAACTCTGGACGTGTGGGGTGTCGCATTGTCCTGCTGGAGTTGCACATGTCTGTCGGAATGCACAATGGACACGAATGGATGCAGGTGAGCAGACAGGATGCTTGCGTACGTGTCACCAGTCACAGTCGTATCTAGACGTATCAGGGGCCCCATACCATTCCAACAGCATATGCCCCACACCATTACAGAGCCTCCACAAGTTTGAACCGTATCCTGATGACATCCAGGGTCCATGGATTCATGAGGTTGTCTCCATATCCGTACACGTCCATCAGCTCGATACAATCTGAAACGAGATTCGTCCGACCACGCAACATGTTTCCAGTCATCAACAATCTGATGCCAGTGTTGATAGGCCGAGGAGAGGTGTGAAGCTTTGTTTCGTGCAGTCCTCAAAGGTACACGAGTGGGCCTTCGGCTCCGAAAATCCATATCGATGATTTTTCATTGAATGGTTCGCACGCAGATACTTGTTGATGGGCCAGCATTGATATCTGCAGCAATCTGCGAAATGGTTACACTTTTGTCATATTGAACGATTCTCGTCGGTCGTCGTTGGTCCCATTCTTGAAGGATCTTTTTGCAGCCGCATCGATGTCGGAGATTTGATGTTTTACCGGGTCCCTGATATTCACGGTACACTCGTGAAATGGTCGTAAGGAAAATCAGCGGCACCTCAGAGATGTTGTGTCCCATGGCTCATGCGCCGACTATAACACCAGGAACAAACTCACTTTAACGTTGATAACCTTCTACTGTAGCAGCAGGAACCGATCTAACAACTGTGGCATCCACTTATTGTCTTATATAGGCGTTGACGACCGCCGCAACGTATTCTACCTGTTCACATATCTCTGTAGTTGAATAAGCGTGCCTATACCAGTTCCTTTGGCGCTTCAGTGTATGATGGACACTCGTGAAGTTTTAAAATGGTTCGAATGACTCTGAGCACTATGCGACTTAACTTCTGAGGTCATCAGTCGCTTAGAACGTAGAACTGATTAAACCTAACTAACCTAAGGTCATCACACACATCCATGCCCGAGGCAGGATACGAACCTGTGACCGTAGCGGTCGCTCGGTTCCAGACTGTAGCGCCGGGAACCGCACGACCACTCTGGTCGGCGCGAAGTTTTAATTATCACTTCAAATAATCGATCTGCTTTCATGAAAATTCGAGACCATGTTGTCGAGAAGATATTAATGCTTCTCTATTGGTCAAAAATATCTGGACACCTGTTAGAGAACATTAATATGGGGTGTGTCCATCTTTCGCCTTTATGACTGCTTGAACTCTGCTGGTTACACTTCCAACGAAGTGCCTGAATGTCTGTTGAGGAATGGCAGCCTAACCGAGCCGAAACCAGAGATTATTGGACGCTGCGTTCTTGAGCAGAGTCGATATTCTAATTCATCTTATAGGTTCTCCACTGGGTTCAGGGAACATCAATTCAGGAATGTTATTCTCTGTAAATAGCTACCTCATAGGCGCTACTTTGTTACAAGATGTTCCCTGGTGTTTGCAGTACACAATGCTCCGTAACGTGTTCATGTCGTTTCACATTTAGCTTTTCCTCAGGAGTAATAAGGGGACCACATCCTAACCACGAAAATCATTGCCTTATGATATCACCACTTCCTCTATAATTCACTGTTGCACTACGAGTGTTGGCAGGTAAAATTACTCAGACATTTGCAAAATCCAAACCCTTCAATCGTATTGCCACAGGGTACAGAGCGATTCATCACTTCAGCTCAATCGTTTCTAGTCATCCACTACTCACTGGTGTCGCTCTTCACGTCACCTGAAGTGTTGTTTTGCGCTGACTACACAACTGCATTGCTTATGAGGAGCTCCTCGACCGTCGAAACTCATTCTTTTTACCTGTCCGCTTACTACTGTTACTACTTTAGAACTCACGAGTGATTTCTTCTGTAAATTTGAAGCTATTTTTTAGCACCACGTTCTTTAATGGTCGATAGTCACTGTTCGTCAGTGCATGAGAGCTGCCTGCACCTGGTTTAGCTATTCTTGTCCTTCGCGTTTCCTCTACACAGTCACATCACCAACAGTGAACGTGGCAGCTTTAAAAAGGTTGAAATGTCCCTAGTGGATTTGTCACTCAGGTGACTAGTCTACATTCGAAATTACTGAGCCGGCCGAAGTGGCCGAGCGGTTCTAGGCGCTGCAGTCTGGAACCTCATGACCGCTCCAGTCACAGGTTCGAATCCTGCCTCGGGCATGGGTGTGTGTGATGTCCTTAGGTTAGTTAGGTTTAAGTAGTTGTAAGTTCTAGGGTACTGATGGCCTCAGAAGTTAAATCCCATAGTGCTCAGAGTCATTTGAACCATTTTTGAAATTACTTAGCTCTTCTGACGGTCTCATTCTGTTATCACTGCTTCTCTCATTTCAGCGTGTAGTGGCGGGTCCACTTCTCGAGACATCTACACTGAGATGGAGAAAAATCATGTGATACCTTCTAATATCATGTCGGATGTTCTATTAGCCAGTGTTGTGCAGCGTGTCGACGCGGCATGCACTCAAAAAGTCGTTGGAAGTCCCCTAGGTAAATCCTGAGCCATTCGGCATCTATTAGTGTAGCCAAAGTGTTGCAGGTGCAGGAGTTTGTACACAGACTAACCTCTCGATTATGTCCAGTCAGCTTTCGATAGGATTTATGTCGGGCGATCTGGATGGCCAAATCATTCGCACGAACTATTCACATTGTTCTCCGAAGCAGTCGCGAGAAACTGTAGTCCGGTGACATGGGCATTGTTATCCACAAAATCTCATGTTTAAGAACAAGATAGTCATGAATGGCTGAAAGAGGTCTCCAAGTAGCCGACAAAAGCATTTCAGGTCACTGATCGGTTCAGTTAGACCAGAGGACCTAGTGCATTCCATATAAACGCAGCCCACACCATTATGGAGCTACCACCAGCTACCACAGTGCATCTATTAGTGTAGCCAAAGTGTTGCAGGTGCAGGAGTTTGTACACAGACTAACCTCTCGATTATGTCCAGTCAGCTTTCGATAGGATTTATGTCGGGCGATCTGGATGGCCAAATCATTCGCACGAACTATTCACATTGTTCTCCGAAGCAGTCGCGAGAAACTGTAGTCCGGTGACATGGGCATTGTTATCCACAAAATCTCATGTTTAAGAACAAGATAGTCATGAATGGCTGAAAGAGGTCTCCAAGTAGCCGACAAAAGCATTTCAGGTCACTGATCGGTTCAGTTAGACCAGAGGACCTAGTGCATTCCATATAAACGCAGCCCACACCATTATGGAGCTACCACCAGCTACCACAGTGCATCTATTAGTGTAGCCAAAGTGTTGCAGGTGCAGGAGTTTGTACACAGACTAACCTCTCGATTATGTCCAGTCAGCTTTCGATAGGATTTATGTCGGGCGATCTGGATGGCCAAATCATTCGCACGAACTATTCACATTGTTCTCCGAAGCAGTCGCGAGAAACTGTAGTCCGGTGACATGGGCATTGTTATCCACAAAATCTCATGTTTAAGAACAAGATAGTCATGAATGGCTGAAAGAGGTCTCCAAGTAGCCGACAAAAGCATTTCAGGTCACTGATCGGTTCAGTTAGACCAGAGGACCTAGTGCATTCCATATAAACGCAGCCCACACCATTATGGAGCTACCACCAGCTACCACAGTGCATCTATTAGTGTAGCCAAAGTGTTGCAGGTGCAGGAGTTTGTACACAGACTAACCTCTCGATTATGTCCAGTCAGCTTTCGATAGGATTTATGTCGGGCGATCTGGATGGCCAAATCATTCGCACGAACTATTCACATTGTTCTCCGAAGCAGTCGCGAGAAACTGTAGTCCGGTGACATGGGCATTGTTATCCACAAAATCTCATGTTTAAGAACAAGATAGTCATGAATGGCTGAAAGAGGTCTCCAAGTAGCCGACAAAAGCATTTCAGGTCACTGATCGGTTCAGTTAGACCAGAGGACCTAGTGCATTCCATATAAACGCAGCCCACGCCATTATGGAGCTACCACCAGCTACCACAGTGCATCTATTAGTGTAGCCAAAGTGTTGCAGGTGCAGGAGTTTGTACACAGACTAACCTCTCGATTATGTCCAGTCAGCTTTCGATAGGATTTATGTCGGGCGATCTGGATGGCCAAATCATTCGCACGAACTATTCACATTGTTCTCCGAAGCAGTCGCGAGAAACTGTAGTCCGGTGACATGGGCATTGTTATCCACAAAATCTCATGTTTAAGAACAAGATAGTCATGAATGGCTGAAAGAGGTCTCCAAGTAGCCGACAAAAGCATTTCAGGTCACTGATCGGTTCAGTTAGACCAGAGGACCTAGTGCATTCCATATAAACGCAGCCCACACCATTATGGAGCTACCACCAGCTACCACAGTGCATCTATTAGTGTAGCCAAAGTGTTGCAGGTGCAGGAGTTTGTACACAGACTAACCTCTCGATTATGTCCAGTCAGCTTTCGATAGGATTTATGTCGGGCGATCTGGATGGCCAAATCATTCGCACGAACTATTCACATTGTTCTCCGAAGCAGTCGCGAGAAACTGTAGTCCGGTGACATGGGCATTGTTATCCACAAAATCTCATGTTTAAGAACAAGATAGTCATGAATGGCTGAAAGAGGTCTCCAAGTAGCCGACAAAAGCATTTCAGGTCACTGATCGGTTCAGTTAGACCAGAGGACCTAGTGCATTCCATATAAACGCAGCCCACACCATTATGGAGCTACCACCAGCTACCACAGTGCATCTATTAGTGTAGCCAAAGTGTTGCAGGTGCAGGAGTTTGTACACAGACTAACCTCTCGATTATGTCCAGTCAGCTTTCGATAGGATTTATGTCGGGCGATCTGGATGGCCAAATCATTCGCACGAACTATTCACATTGTTCTCCGAAGCAGTCGCGAGAAACTGTAGTCCGGTGACATGGGCATTGTTATCCACAAAATCTCATGTTTAAGAACAAGATAGTCATGAATGGCTGAAAGAGGTCTCCAAGTAGCCGACAAAAGCATTTCAGGTCACTGATCGGTTCAGTTAGACCAGAGGACCTAGTGCATTCCATATAAACGCAGCCCACACCATTATGGAGCTACCACCAGCTACCACAGTGCATCTATTAGTGTAGCCAAAGTGTTGCAGGTGCAGGAGTTTGTACACAGACTAACCTCTCGATTATGTCCAGTCAGCTTTCGATAGGATTTATGTCGGGCGATCTGGATGGCCAAATCATTCGCACGAACTATTCACATTGTTGTCCGAAGCAGTCGCGAGAAACTGTAGTCCGGTGACATGGGCATTGTTATCCACAAAATCTCATGTTTAAGAACAAGATAGTCATGAATGGCTGAAAGAGGTCTCCAAGTAGCCGACAAAAGCATTTCAGGTCACTGATCGGTTCAGTTAGACCAGAGGACCTAGTGCATTCCATATAAACGCGGCCCACACCATTATGGAGCTACCACCAGCTACCACAGTGCATCTATTAGTGTAGCCAAAGTGTTGCAGGTGCAGGAGTTTGTACACAGACTATGTCCAGTCAGCTTTCGATAGGATTTATGTCGGGCGATCTGGATGGCCAAATCATTCGCACGAACTATTCACATTGTTCTCCGAAGCAGTCGCGAGAAACTGTAGTCCGGTGACATGGGCATTGTTATCCACAAAATCTCATGTTTAAGAACAAGATAGTCATGAATGGCTGAAAGAGGTCTCCAAGTAGCCGACAAAAGCATTTCAGGTCACTGATCGGTTCAGTTAGACCAGAGGACCTAGTGCATTCCATATAAACGCAGCCCACACCATTATGGAGCTACCACCAGCTACCACAGTGCATCTATTAGTGTAGCCAAAGTGTTGCAGGTGCAGGAGTTTGTACACAGACTAACCTCTCGATTATGTCCAGTCAGCTTTCGATAGGATTTATGTCGGGCGATCTGGATGGCCAAATCATTCGCACGAACTATTCACATTGTTCTCCGAAGCAGTCGCGAGAAACTGTAGTCCGGTGACATGGGCATTGTTATCCACAAAATCTCATGTTTAAGAACAAGATAGTCATGAATGGCTAAAAGAGGTCTCCAAGTAGCCGACAAAAGCATTTCAGGTCACTGATCGGTTCAGTTAGACCAGAGGACCTAGTGCATTCCATATAAACGCAGCCCACACCATTATGGAGCTACCACCAGCTACCACAGTGCATTATTGAAAACTTGGGATCATGCTTTCATAGGATCTGCGACACACTCGAGCCCTAGCCTCAGCTCTTACCAACTGAAATCGGGATTCACCTGAGCAGGCCACGGTTTTCAAGTCGTGTGGGTCACTTAATAAAGGCAAGGCCTCCGGTCCAGATTGTATACCAGTCAGGTTCCTCTCAGAGTATGCTGATACAATAGCTCCATATTTAGCTATTATATACACCAGCTCGCTCACAGAATGATCCGTACCTAAAGACTGGAAAATTGTTCAAGTCACACCAATACCCAAAAAGGGAAGCAGGAATAATCCGCTGAATTACAGGCCTATAGCACTAACGTCGATTTGCAGCAGGGTTTTGGAACATATACTGTATTCGAACATTATGAAGTGCCTCGAAGAAAACGATTTATTGACACGTAGTCAGCACGGTTTCAGAAAATATCGTTCTTGTGAAACACAATTAGCTCTTTATACTCATGAAGTAATAAGTGTTATCGACAGAAGATATCAAATTGATTCCACATTTTTATGTTTCCAGAAGGCTTTCGACACCGTTCCTCATAAGCGTCTTCTAACCAAACTGCGTGCCTACGGAGAATCAAAAATGGTTCAAATGGCTCTGAGCACTATGGAACTTAACATCTATGGTCATCAGTCGTCTAGAACTTAGAACTACTTAAACCTAACTAACCTAAGGACAACACACAACACCCAGTCATCACGAGGCTACGGAGTATCGCCTCAGTTGAGCGACTGGATTCGTGATTTCCTGTCAGAAAGGTCACAGTTCGTAGTAATAGACGGAAAGTCATCGAGTAAAACAAAGTAATATCCGACGTTCCCCAAGGAAGTGTTATAGCCCCTCTATTGTTCCTGATCTATATTAACGACATAGGAGACAATCTGTGCAACCATTTAAGATTGTTTGCAGATGATGCTGTCACTTAACGTCTTGTAAAGACATCAGATGGTCAAAACGACTTGCAAAATGATTTAGATAAGATATCTGTATGGTGCGAAAAGTGGCAATTGACCCTGAATAAAGAAAAGTGTGGAGTTATTTACCTGAGTACTAAAAGAAATATGCTAAATTTCCTTTACGCGATAAGTCACACAAATCTGAAGGCTGTAAATTCAACTGAATACTTAGGGATTACAATTAACAAATAACCTAAATTGGAACGATCATATAGATAATATTGTGGGTAGAGCAAACCAAAGACGGCGATTCATTGGCAGAACACTTAGAAGGCGCAACAGGTCTACTAAAGAGGCTGCTTACACCACGCTTGTCCTCCCTATTCTGGAGTATTTCTGTGTGGTGTGGGATCCGCATCAGGTGGGGCTGAAGGGTAACACCGAAAAAGTACAAAGAAGGGCAGCTCGTTTTGTACTATCGTGAAATAGGGAAGATAGTGTTACAGACATGATACGTGAATTGGAGTGGCAATCATTAAAACATAGGCGTTTTTCGTTGCGATGAAATTTCAATCACCAGTTTTCTCCTCCTATTGCGGAAACATTCTGTTAGCACCCACCTACAAAGGGAGAAATGATCATCACGATAGATAAGAGAAATGAGGGCTCGCACAGAAAAATTTAAGTGTTCGTTTTTCCTGCGTGTCGTTCCAGAGTGGAACTGTAGAGAGACAGCTTTAAGGTGGTTAATTGTAACCCCTTGTCAGGCACTTTATTGTGAATAGCAGGGTAATTACGTAGATGTAGATGTAGGTCCCAACTGGTAAAGTCACGAGCCCAGAGAAGGCGCTACAGGAGATATCGTGCTGTTAACAAAGGCACTTCGTCCGTCGTCTGCTGCTACGTCTCACACTGATATTTGCGATTACGTCACGCAGTGTTGCTTGTGTATTAGCACTGACAACTCTACTCACAAGCCGCTGTTCTCGGTCGTTAAGTGAAGGCCGCCGGTCATTGCGTTGTCCGTGGTGGCATGTAGTGCCTGAAATGTGTTACTTTCGGCACATTCCTGGCACTGTGGGTCTCTGAATACTGAATCTCCTAACGATTTCCGAAATGGAATGCCCCATACGTCCATCTCCAACTACCATCCCCGTTCAAAGTCTGTTAATTCCCATCTTGCGGCCATAATCACGCCAGAAACCTTTTCACATGAATGACCTGAATACAAATGACTCCTTCGCCGATGCCCTGCCCTTGTATAGCTACCGCCATTTGTATAAGTGCAATCGCTATCCCATTACTTCTGCCACCTTAGTGCAGTAGTCGATTCCCATTACGTAGGAATGTTCGGATACTTTGATAACGTAATACGTTCTCCCGTCAAAGCGACATTTTCTTCTCAAGAACGGATGTTTATGGCAGACTTTCCTTATTGAAGCCGGTGTTGTGGCTGTTTAGGATACATCAGATTCTACTATCACGTCGCCGTCAATCTGTGAAAGAATATCACACAATACGAGGAAAGAGGAACAAGCAATTAGTTGTCACATCAGGAGAACACGGGGCGAGGCGAAATTCGGTAGACCAAACGAGCAGCATATGTGGCAGTGTCTAGTGTAGAATGAGCTGGGAAGTGGTCTTGGAACATGAGTACCCCCTTGGAGAGATTCTGGGATGCTTCGTCTTGACGGTCTTGTGTAGCCTAGTCAGCAGATCCGGGAAGCACTGTCTTTTCCTTATCCGGCAAGAGCAACCGTAACACTACCTTCGGACACTGTGGTCAGCAGCTGCTGCAGAAGGTATATAGATAAGAGGGCCGCTGTTAATATTCAACCTGTTAACGATATCATTAGTTAACGCAGTTTCACGCTTAATTACATTCCTTTTCTTTTCACCCTGCATTGTGTTACGAGAATTGAATTAAAAGTTCATCAGTACGGCGTAGTTTTCTGAGGAAACGAAATAAAGAAAGTGCGTCTGATGGTGTAATTTTACTTTGTGGGGTGGGCGCTGCCTTATAGCAGTAATTTTCGCCTTTAAATACTGTTTACAGACCCGGTGCGGGAAACTTCGGGGTCGCAGGTAGGCGGACTTTAGCGCGCCCCCTGTTGTAATGTTTACCGCAGGGGAGCTGCTAAATTATGGGAAACCTCTCCTTAGCCCGATATTAAACCTCACACCCCGCGGAAAGGTTTGGGAATCCGAGCCGGCGCGGCAGTTCAGGGCGAAGGCCACACATCACGCAGCAAGAAAAACACTCCATTAGCCACGAATAGTAAATGTATTTTAGTTTTTTATTAAGTATTATTCTTCCATTAGCCTAATAGCTTCTAAATATGATCTTAAATCATTCCACCATCCCCTAGAAATAATTTCATGCGTGGCGCAACTGACTTTCAAAAAGCTGGATAAAAATCATTCAGATACCTTCAAAACGTCAGAAAACCAAAAATGAAATGGAGAAAGTAGTCCATGTAACATATTTAAAGTACGTGGCTAATAATAAATGGAAGCTCTAGCAGTGTTACCTGTTCTATACAAGTAGAGATTGTTGCAGAATTCTTCCAGGTACGCTATACCACTTAGCTATTTTTAAAATCTGTGCGCACACAAAGTAGAAGATAGAATCCTTGTGAACATAGGCTGCGAAAACAATTACATCATTTGATATCAACAAATATCATTATGTTGGTGATGTGAAGTTTAGCCCTAAGAATGGTTCGATACAGCTTTCCACGCTAACCGATACGGTGGAAGCTTCTTCATCTGCGCGTAGCTCCTGGATCTACTTGAACCTGTTTATTGCAGTCAAAACTTGTCTTCCTTTGCTATTTTTGCTGCTGCACTTTTCTCCATTACCAAATTAACTTTGTCAACAGTCCGCATACTTGTCCTATCAACCAATACCTTCTTTTAGTCTTTTGCCAAAATGGTCATTTCTACCCAATTCATTAGATAATCGATATATCTGTATTCTTCTGTAACATTTCCTTTCGAAAGTCATAAAATGCATCAGGAATACACAAATTTAATTGCATTTCATTTTCCAATATATAAATTGGCTAAATAGGAAGGAATTTCAACATACTTTTTCATGAACGCATGGATGCTCTTCTTTTAAAGAACTTTCGCAAATCCATCTTTTCTCTACATGTAGTTGAAACCGAACATCATGTGACAGATGTGTCTCATAACTTACAAATATTCTAACTGGTCAACAAAGATAAAAATGAAATTACTCGACGAAAATGAAATTTATTCTTACAAATGTGGAGCCCCAAATGACATACTAAATGACCGAACAGAGTCACGCAATAATTTTTTGTGAGTAATTTCCATAATTTGATCAGACAACCACATAGTAAGTATAGTCATGTAAAACATAGTCCAGTGTGAGCCTACCTGGGGTATACAACAATTTTGCGTCATATAAGTCTGTTGTTTCGCCTACATTATTTGTAAATGTCACTCCATCTATTAGTAAAATATGCAATATTAATTCTTTTATATACTCGTAAAACAAACTATATTACTTCTATGATATTCAATATACCGGGTGATCAAAAAGTCAGTATAAATTTGAAAACTTAATAAATCTCGGAATAATGTAGATAGAGAGGTAAAAATTAACACACATGCTTGGAATGACATGGGGTTTTATCAGAACAAAAAAAAAGAACAAAAAAAACCCCACCATATTGCTAGAAGCGTGAAAGATCTCTTGCGCGCGTCGTTTGGTGATGATCGTGTGCTCTGCCGCCACTTTCGTCATGCTTGGCCTCCCAGATCCCCAGACCGCAATCCGTGCGATTATTAGCTTTGGGGTTACCTGAACTCGCAAGTGCATCGTGATCGACCGACATCTCTAGGAATGCTGAAAGACAACATCCGTCGCCAGTGCCTTTCCATAACTCCGACCATACTTTACTGTGCTGTTCACAACATTATTCTTCGACTACAGCTATTTTTGAGGAATTATGGTGGACATATTGAGCATTTCCTGTAAAGAACATCATCTTTACTTTGTCTTACTTTGTTATGCTAATTATTGCTATTCTAATCAGATGAAGCGCCATCTGTCAGACATTTTTTGAACTTTTGTATGTTTTCAGTTCTAATAAAACCCCATGTCATTCCAAGCATGTGTGTCAATTTGTACCTCTCTATCTACATTATTCCGTGATTTATTCAGTTTTCAAATTTATACTGACTTTTTGATCACCCGGTATTACTGAACAGTCAGTACATCTACCTCTACATCTAAATCTACATACATACTTCACAAGCCACCGCACGGTGCGTGACAGAGGGTAAGCCCTCCCACTACCAGTTATTTCCTTTCTTGTCCCATTCGCAAACAGAGAGATGGAAAACCCACTATCTCTATGCCTTCATTTGAAACCTGATTTCTCGTATCTCATCTTCGTGGTCCTTACGCATAAAGAACGCTGGTGGCAGTAGGATCGTGTGGAAGTCAGGTTCAACTGCCAGTTCTCAAATTTTGTCAATAATGTATCTCGAAAAGAAAGTCTCCTGCCCTCCAGATATTCCCTTTTGAGTTACCTAAGAATCTTCGTAACATTTTCAGGTTTTTAGGCCCTACTAGTAACAAATGTAGCAGCTCGCTTGTGAATTGCTTCGATGTCTTCCTTTAATGTGACCTGGTACGGATCCCAAATACTCAAGAATAGGTTTCACCAGCTTCCTATATGTGCTCTCCTTTACCAAAATTCTCCCAAAAAACCGAAGTCGACCATTCGCCTTCCCTAACGCAGTTCTCACATACTAGTTCTATTTCATATCCCTTTGCAACTTTTCGACTAGATATTTAAACGACATGACTGCGTCAAACAGGACACAAGTGATGCTGCATCGCCCGCATCTCGTGGTCGTGCGGTAGCGTTCTCGCTTCCCACGCCCGGGTTCCCGGGTTCGGTTCCCGGGTTCGGTTCCCGGCGGGGTCAGGGATTTTTCTCTGCTTCGTGATGGCTGGGTGTCGTGTGATGTCCTTAGGTTAGTTAGGTTTAAGTAGTTCTAAGTTATAGGATACTGATGAACTAAGATGTTAAGTCCCAGAGTGCTCAGAGCCGTTTTTTTTTATGCTGTATCCGAACATTACAGGTTTGTCTAAGTCTTCCCGTATCTTTCTACAGTCACTCAACTTCGAAAGCTCACCATACACGAGAGCATCATAAGGAGACAATCACAGCTTGCTGCCCACCCTATCCGTCAAATCACTTACGTATAAGGAGAACGGTGGTCCTATCACATTCCCCTGGTTCACTGCTGACGATGCCCTTGTCTCTGACGAACGCTCGCCGTCGAGGACAACACACACCTGTGAGCTTATTCCATATGCTCGTACCTCCGTTAACAGCCTGCAAAGGGGCACCGTGTCAAATGCTTTCCGGTTGGCTGGTTAGTTGATTTGGGTGAGAGGACCAAACAGCTACGTCGTCGGTCATGCTTTCCGGAAGTATAGAAGTATGGAACCTTCATTTTGCCCTTCATACATAGTTCTCCTTATAGAATGTAAGAAAAAAGCAAGCTGAGTTTCGAGCGTGCGATGCTTTCCAAAATCATGATGATTCGTGGACGTAAGCTTATCAGCCTCAAGTAAGTTTATTATATTCGAACTGACAAGATTTTCAAAGAATTCTGCATCAAATAGAAGTTAGGGACGGTGATCTCTGATTTTGTGGGTACGTTCTTTCACCCTTCTTATATACTGGAGTCACTTGCGCTTTCTTCTACTCCCTTGGGACTTTGTGCTGAGATTTGCACTTATTTAAAACCACACACACTCACACAGCACACTCATCCCATAAAATTTCAGTATATCTTTTAGTCATACAGAGGCTTAAAATAGAAACAGTACTTTCAGAACCTTTAAGTAAAGTGCAACTTTGACAGTATAAATACAATGTCAGTCAGCAATATGTCGAACACTGCTTTTTTTTTTTTTTAGGTTCCAAATGGAAAAGTGGTTGTGCCGTATCTGTAAACGCATAAATATGAATAACAGCGAGCAGAGTAGAATGTAAGTACACCTACGATACTGTAAATATACATCTTGCAAAATGTCGTAATTAGGCAAAATCGATAATTTTGCACATGCCGGCCGCAGAATGATAATTGCTGTCGATGTTTTAATGACGTACTTATTCAATATTCAGACATGTACTACGCCTACGGAAGATGAGTGAAAGCTGCAAACGCTAATCCGCATAAAGAAATATGCACATAAAAATATGTCTTAAAACAGGCACGGAGCTCAACAATCAGTAAAATGGATAAAGTTTTGCTCCTATTGTTCTTTCTGTCTGTACTTCCGCCTTCCAGATAAACATTATCTGAAAAGAGTGTCTAAAGAGAAATTTATGTTTGATGTTAATTTCTCGTCTTCGAAACACTTTTCCTGCCATCCCCAGTCTGCTTTATATTTTCTCTCTACTGCGGCTATCGTGAGCTATTTTGCTACCCCAATTGCGAACGTCATCTGTTAGTTTTGGTTTCCCATTTCTTAATTTAATTCCCTCAGCATCACCTGATTTAATGTGGATACACGAAGTTATCCTTATTTCACTTCTGTTTCGTTCATCTTACAGTTCCTTTCTAAGACACCATCCATTGTGTTCAACTGACCTTCCAAGTCCTTTTCCATCTCTAACAGCATTACGGTGTTAGTTTCCCCTCATAAATTTATAGATTTACCACTATGAATTTGTTGAAATTAATGTGATTACTTTCTTAGTTAGATTTGAGTAGTTAACGGTTGATGTAGTAGGAGCCCTTAAACTACAGCACAACGTCACTAGCGTATATCGATTAGATTGCGACCGTACATTAAAGCTAAAGACATTACGACTTTCGGTAGGGTTTTCAAAATTTTCATCCAAAATTATTATTTATTCCTCATACGCAGAAGGATGAAATAAACCAGAAACTGACGCATAATTGAACTGTCCATTGGTGGCAATATGTGACGTAGAGGACTGCTTCGTCAGATTTGACGTGTTAATTCGAATGGAACACAGCTGCAAATGAGAAGTCACGACAGCTGCCAAATACGTTCAAATTACCGCATAGCGCGGAGCCCGTAAAAGCTTTAATAACCCGATAACGTACTGCCATGGATAATTACTACTGCTGCCGTATTCTGTTATTTAGGACTACTTCGATACATATCTTCGCCATTTTTCTACAGAAGGCAGTTCCGTCAAGTGGAATTTAAATGTACTGGATGAATATCTTACTCAAATACAGTAGAATCTTAAAGGAATGCAAACGTGGGCCTAATATCACCGCATGTAATGTCAGCGATTGGACATGGTGTTGTTCTGTCTGCTTTACAGGTGAACTTCCATTCCTCTGCACCACTCGTTCATTACGAGTATTCACGTGCGAGAAACACCAATAGAAATGACTTCTTACCTCAAAAAAGTTTTTTTATGTTCACTATTTATAACGTGACACAAACCAAGATACTGTATTTATTTCCAAGAATCTTGATGTGTCTCATGTGCTTGACAATAACGATATTCTAAACTATAAGTCTTAGCTCCTGATCCACAATGCAGTGTGCTGAGGCATATTGTTCATAATGTTTACATTTTTTACCACACTAACCTCACCCTACGTTGTTACTACAAGTAATCTGTTATATACAAAGTATTGATTTCAAACACATATTCATTTTAAACCTTTTTACGAAAAGCGTGACATTTATTAGCTAAAGAAGATGTTTGGTTCAAATAAAAGGAAAATCAAATTTCATTCTTTTCTTTCTAATATAATTTTATCCATAACATATGTGACAAGAAACGCTACGGTAAATAAAGTGACTGAACAGCAGTTGATGTGAACAGCCACTTCGCATAACGTTTATTATATCAACTACATCCATTATGAACTGTGCTGTGAGGATTGCGACTGTTAATTAGGATGAAAAAAAATTGTGTAATTTTGCGTCAGTTACGACGTCCTGTTCCGTCCGAAGACTTATTTTAAATGGTTGTTCTGAGGATAATCATTGGCAGCAGTAACTGAGGTTGCGAGAGGTTGGGTTGTGAATTGCAGTGTTAATAATGAAATGAACTAGCCACAGAACTAGTAGAAGAGACGTAGCAGATAGTTTAAAGTTACGTACATAACTTATAGAGCAAGAAGGCTAATACCTGTGCTGCATTGTAACTCTGAAACTGGCATATGTTTCTCACTCTAGATCAGTCGCACGGTATTGTTTCTATATAGCAAAAAGGTAAAAATTTTCGCCAAAGTATTTAAAATCAAAGATTTTGCGTAACAGAATCGTAGCAAATAGAACATTGTTTAACACACACATGTACACTTCTTATGTACTTGTAGCACAGTAAGGATAATGATTCTTTCATATTATATATTTAACAAAAGTAAGAACTGAAGAGATTACTTCTGAATGTCGCACAATTCCACCTTTCCACTACGCCATTACAAAGAAGTTTTTAATAGTGGAATTGTGTGACGTTTTCCAAGCGTTGCTTCGGTGTTTCCATGAAGCTGGTTCCGAAATTATACAGTCATGTGACCATTCACGGCGATCTTCTTTGTTTATGTACAATATCCTGTCAGGTCTTCAGTACATGGCAACTTAAAAATAACTTGAATATAACTGAAGTAAACTGCTTTTCGTTTGATCACAGAGGCAATTATGCACCTCAAGTGGTGTCACTGGCCAGAGACTAAAACAAAATCATTGCCAAAAATATCTTAGCGTCGGGACGGTGCCGGCACTGTCGTATAAAGAACAAATGCCTAATACTGACACGAAGACAGAAACGAGGAATAATATCTTGCCCAGCCTAAGCACAGCAGGATGGGGAACAAACGCAACAGTTGGACGAACGTCAGCCGTTGTCTTGGTCTATCTGGTTACGAGATACTGCTGCTGTTTGTGGCTTTAACAGGGCAAATACACTCACATGACACTCAGCTGAATGATTCATTGAGGACAATACGAGTCACTATAAAATCGACACCTTTGAAGTGATTGCTAGTATCATCCAACATCCATCCCCTTCATATCCTAAGATAGACAGTCCTGTTAAGAGGATGGCAGAAATGTCACACCCTGAACTGCCGTTACGCAACGACTGCAACATCCAGAAACCAGAATTTGTAAAAGTCATGAACCCATATGGAAGCTTGGTGAAAAACTCACCAGATCAAATTTCGACGCTGATCAGAACTCTCACAAGAACGGACTTCAATTCCCGACCATTTCGGTTTAACCAACAATCCATGCAGATCTCCACTTGGTTGCAGTTTACCAAAAAAGGAATGGACAACTTTAAATAGAATTGGGACAAATGTTGTAGGGATGTAAATTCTGGCTTCACAAGTAGGGAAAATTTGGAAACCAAATCTGTGATTGTGACAACGTGTCACACACCATTCAGCTGATGTCCATGAAGTATATTTGAAGGATTTATGCAAGATGTATAGATTGTCATCAATGGTGCTGTTAACTGTCTGAAGACAATGGAGCTTGTATTTTAACCTACCAAAATGCCAATTACAATGCGGTTTGTAAATCTATAGTACTATATAAAGAAAAATCGTTGCTTAACGTTGTAACCAAAAATCTCAACAAGCTCTAGACAGGTTTACTTCACTTTTCTTACACGATATTCTAATGAACATATGGACGGCTGTAACCTATATACACTCCTGGAAATTGAAATAAGAACACCGTGAATTCATTGTCCCAGGAAGGGGAAACTTTATTGACACATTCCTGGGGTCAGGTACATCACATGATCACACTGACAGAACCACAGGCACATAGACACAGGCAACAGAGCATGCACAATGTCGGCACTAGTACAGTGTATATCCACTTTTCGCAGCAATGCAGGCTGCTATTCTCCCATGGAGACGATCGTAGAGATGCTGGATGTAGTCCTGTGGAACAGCTTGCCACGCCATTTTCACCTGGCGCCTCAGTTGGACCAGCGTTCGTGCTGGACGTGCAGACCGCGTGAGACGACGCTTCATCCAGTCAGTCCCAAACATGCTCAATGGGGGACAGATCCGGAGATCTTGCTGGCCAGGGTAGTTGACTTACACCTTCGAGAGCACGTTGGGTGGCACGGGATACATGCGGACGTGCATTGTCCTGTTGGAACAGCAAGTTCCCTTGCCGGTCTAGGAATGGTAGAACGATGGGTTCGATGACGGTTTGGATGTACCGTACACTATTCAGTGTCCCCTCGACGATCACCAGAGGTGTACAGCCAGTGTAGGAGATCGCTCCCCACACCATGATGCCGGGTGTTGGCCCTGTGTGCCTCGGTCGTATGCAGTCCTGATTGTGGCGCTCACCTGCACGGCGCCAAACACGCATACGACCATCATTGGCACCAAGGCAGAAGCGACTCTCATCGCTGAAGACGACACGTCTCCATTCGTCCCTCCATTCACTCCTGTCGCGACACCACTGGAGGCGGGCTGCACAATGTTGGGGCGTGAGCGGAAGACGGCCTAACGGTGTGCGGGACCGTAGCCCAGCTTCATGGAGACGGTTGCGAATGGTCCTCGCCGGTACCCCAGGAGCAACAGTGTCCCTAATTTGCTGGGAAGTGGCGGTACGGTCCCCTACGGCACTGCGTAGGATCCTACGGTCTTGGCGTGCATCTGTGCGTCGCTGCGGTCCGGTCCCAGGTCGACGGGCACGTGCACCTTCCGCCGACCACTGGCGACAACATCGATGTACTGTGGAGACCTCACGCCCCACGTGTTGAGCAATTCGGCGGTACGTCCACCCGGCCTCCCGCATGCCCACTATACGCCCTCGCTCAAATTCCGTCAGCTGCACATACGGTTCACGTCCACGCTGTCGCAGCATGCTACCAGTGTTAAAGACTTCGATGGACCTCCGTATGCCACGGCAAACTGGCTGACACTGACGACGGCGGTGCACAAATGCTGCGCAGCTAGCGCCATTCGACGGCCAACACCGCGGTTCCTGGTGTGTCCGCTGTGCCGTGCGTGTGATCATTGCTTGTACAGCCCTCTCGCAGTGTCCGGAGCAAGTATGGTGGGTCTGACACACCGGTGTCAATGTGTTCTTTTTTCCATTTCCAGGAGTGTATTTTTCATTGTACATAACACATAAACATACATTTAATAAACAGTTGGCTAACTTTGTTACTAAAAATCTTAAAAAGTTCTTGACTGACTGCTTTCAAATTCTGACACGGTAGTCTAATAAACATTCAGGCGCTTATAGCCTATTTTTTTAACAACAAGTCTGTGCGGTTTTGTTTCCTTTCTCACAGTCGGTTTTAATTGGCGGTTAGGTTTTCTTTCTCTCAGTCAGTTTTAACTGCGACAGCAAATTATTTACATTATCTTTGCACAAATACTACACCACGAAAATAACGTGCTACAGACGCGATATTTAACCGACAGGAAGGTAACGTGCTGACATGAGGAAAGTGTCCAACCGATTTCTCATACACAAACAGCAGAATATCGTATTGTAGCCTATCGCGACTGCGGTTTATCGTATTGAACATTGCTGCTCGCGTTGGTCGAGATCCAATGACTGTTATCAGATATTGGAATCGGTGGGTTCAGGAGGGTATTGCGGTTTGTCGTATTGCACAATGCTGCTCACGTTGGTCGAGATCCGATGAGTGTTAGCAGAAAATGGAATCGGTGGGTTCAGGAGGGTAATACGGAACGCCGTGCTGGATCCCAACGGCCTCGTTTCACTAGCAGTCCAGATGACAGGCATCTTATCCGCATAGCTGTAACGAATCGTGCAGCCACGTCTCCATCCCTGAGTCAACAGGTGGGGACGTTTGCAAGACGACAACCATCTGCACGAACAGTTCGACGACGTTTGCAGCAGCATCGACTATCAGCTCGGAGACCATGGCTGCGGTTACCGTTGACGCTGCATCACAGACAGGAGCGTCTCCGACGGTGCACTCAACGACGAACCTGGGTGCACGGATGGCAAAACGTCATTTTTTCAGATGAATCCAGGTTCTGTTTACAGCTTCATGATGGTCGAATCCGTGTTTGGCGACATCTCGGTGAACGTACATTGGAAGCGTGTATTCTTCATCGCCATACTGGCGCATCACCCGGCGTGATGGTATGGAGTGCCATTGGTTACACATCTCTGTCACCTCTCGTTCGCATTGACTACACTTTGAACAGTGGACGTTACATTTCAGATGTGTTACGACCCGTGGCTCTACCCTTCATTCAATCCCTGTGAAACCCTACATTTCAGGAGGATAATGCACGACCTCATGTTGCAGGACCTGTACGGGCCTTTCTGGATACAGAAAATGTTCGAGTGCTGCCCTAGCCAGCACATTCTCCAGATCTCTCACCAATTGAAAACGTCTGGTCAATGGTGGCCGAGCAACTAGCTCGTCACAATACGCCAGTCACTACTCTCGATGAACTGTGGTATCGTGTTGAAGCTACATGGGCAGCTGCAACTGTACATGCCATCCAAGCTCTGTTTGACTCAATGCCCAGGCGTATTAAGGCCGTTATTACAGCCAGAGGTGGTTGTTCTGGGCACTGATTTCTCAGAATCTATGCACCCAAATTGTGTGAAAATGTAATTACATGTCATTTCTAGTATAATGTATTAATCCAATGAATACCAGTTTATCATCTGCCTTTCTTCTTGGTGTAGCAATTTCAATGGCCAGTAGTGTATTTATTATATTCATTCCGTGACGTCTCTTTTTTTTTCACGTTCAGGTGTTGCAGCACTAAAGGTAAAGCTGTAGTACAAAATATTCTGCTTGATCACACAGTGTATTTTTATCTTCTTGTGATTAGAATACACCTACGGAATATGAATACATAATGATAGTAATTAAGGCTCAAGAACAGAGAGAAGGGGAAAAGGAGATGGACAGGGAGTAGTGGTTGTAGAGAAAGGGAGGGAACAGATGGACTAAGAGAAAGGGGAGTGAGAGATCAAGAGAGAGCTGTGAAGGACGAGATGGACAGAGAAAACGGGAGGAGGTCATGGGAAGAGAAAGGGAGGATGGTCAGAAGAACAAAAAGAGGGGAGGAGGTGGACAGTAAGAAGGCGGAGAAAGAGATCAAGTTCCAGTAAATATTTACGAAATGCGAAACATTGCCGAGTTCGCTAGTATTGTATATAAGATTTTTTAAGATGCTCGGATTTCCAATGTTTCCTTATCTTGGTATCTCTCTTAATTGTCGTCAGGTACATTTTCTTTGCGATTTCGGTAGGTATTAGCAATTTTGTTTCTGCTGTGTGTAGCTTGAGTCAGCAGAAAAAAATACTGCTCATCTCGTCTTTAATGTGGCGCTCACTGTCACGGGAGAAACGTATGATCGTTTACAACTACATACAAAATGTATTTGAAGCTTAATTTCACGTGCCCATTCGAAAGAGCAGTTCCAGATTAGCCTGGTGAGACATTCTGTAAACTCCCCATCACTTATCGACCTTAATGACAGTGGAAAATTAAACCGCGTGCACATAATGTAAATTTGGGATAAGCAAACGTCACCGAAGTTAATTTGTCAGTAAAGAAGGAGGAAAGGGTTACTTCTAAATGAAAGGTAAAATGTAAATGTAATTGATGGAAATTAATTTTAGAGAAAAGGGTAAAATTAATAAAGAAAGTAAATTTGCGGTCGTTAGGTTCACAATTAATTGGCGTTAATTAGATATTTGAGATTTGGGGAAAATTACGGTCGCCAGTCCTATGGACAACTGCTGTAATAACTGAAAATGAAAGATTAATGCACATATATTAGCACAAAAAGCGTGTCAACTGAAGGTTGACACGTGTTGTGTGGAAACTGAATGTTTGTCAGAAGTAATAAATTTCGCTACACTCTGACTTAATTTAGCAAAAGAATTAATAAAACCGGATAATTGCAAGTTGATTGAATGACTGAAATTAATAGTGAACTGTTTCTGAAGCACTACGAAATTCAGTAAAATAAGGTTAGTCTTGGGCTACCTCAACAATCATTTCAAAAGCTGCTTGAAACTACGCAAATTAGAAATAAGAGATTTAACTCTGAACTTGAATTAAATGCTTCTGAAAAATTAACAGTAGTAGAATTTAGTACATACCAAGCTGAGCTGCAGTCACAAGTAAACTAAAATATGGTAACAAAACTCACACTCTCAATTTCTACTTGTGTAATATAAATATTGTAACCAGCTATGAATACTATAACTGAACTTTGAAATTAAAGCAGTGGAATGGAATGGTATTACTTTAATGCTGGCGTATGAATTTCAACGACACTCGGGTTCATTCCAGAAAAGGAAGGGACCCTGCTTGGTAATGCAATTGGGACAATGAGCAACAAAGGTTCATACTAAGTTGCTGTATTTTTGTGATGTAACAGTTTGAAAAGCTGAGGTCTGCCATACAGTTCTAAAACTTTACGTACTTTTAGTCTACCTTGCGGGTTGATTGAAGGTTTGCAGTCGTCGATCGAGGAGGTGGCGACAGTCACTCATTGTCGGCCGTCGCTGTTGCAGAAGCTGGATGTTGGCGCGCCTTCTTCTCGACACGGTCAAGAGCCGCCAGCTAATGCTTCCCGTCCGCGACACCGTGTCAGAAACTTATCATAGCAAATCGAGCGCAATTACATGCTGCCAAACCCCGAAAGCGCTGCATCTCGCGGGAGCGTCACACAACACACCTGCTCCTCCGCCCTACTCCAGCCAGACCCTCTGACCGCGCTCCATGCAGCAGAGTTAACACTACCAAAGATCCTAAACACTTTGGTTCTCCACACGACCTATCGATGTAATCGTTCGATAGCATAGTTTTCCCTAGGCCAGACTCAGCGTAAAAATACAAATAATATTTACAAAACAAATCAATTATACATCGACATATAAAGACACAGAAATGTCATACCTTCAAGATAAGTAAGAAAAGTATAGTACAATAGATGGAAATAGGAGGATATGCATGTCCGGCGTTACAATTCGTTTTATCGGGATGTATTAAGAGGGACAGTACGACAGGAAGAATAACCATTACTGCGGCAGCGATTCGCGTGCCGCCCGCTCCGTATTTTCCGCTATCAACATGCAACAGCGCCACTCAGTTGCAGCTGGAGTAGTGATTATTCTTCGTGTTTTACTGTCCTTGTTAATGCACGTCGATGAAACGACTATCGGAGTAGCGTGATTTGGGATCACTCTACGAATGGGCACATAAAGTCGTCCTGCTTTAAAAATCATTTTGTTTGTAACGGGAAACAAACCAACGCTTTCCGTAGCCAGTGGCAGGCTCATGAAATATATGATGAACGGAATTTGTTTGGGCAGACTCCATCAAACATTGCCAAAACGAAATTGCAAACATGGGCCGACAAAAACAAAACAAAAAAAAAAAAACAGAATACACGCCTGAGTACTCGTAGGAGGGACGTATTTGTTGTGGATCCCACACACTTGAACATGGGTGCAAGACTGATCATACGAATGTTCTGTGAGCAATCTACTTTGAAGACTGAATTTTTCCAGTAACAAACCTATGAGATGAGCTTTACCTACGTTTTAGCATACAGGGTGGTCCATTGACTGTGACCGGGCCAAATACCTCACGAAATAATGGTCAAACGATAAAACTACAAAGAACGAAACTTGTCTAGCTTGAAGGGGGAAACCAGATGGCACTATGGTTGGCCCGCTAGATGGCGCTGCCATAGGTCAAACGGTTATCAACAGCGTTTTTCTAAAAATAGGAACCCCCATTTCTTGTTACATATTCGTGTAGTGCGTAAGGAAATATGAATGTTTTACTTGGACAACTTTTTTCACCTTGTGATAGACGGCGCTGTAATAGTCACAAACATATGGCTCACAATTTTAGACGAACAGTTGGTAACAGGTAGGTTTTTTTAAATCAAAATACACAACGTAGGTACGTTTGAACATTTTATTTCGTTTGTTCCAATTTGGTACATGCACTTTTGTGAACTTTTTCATTTCTGAGAACGCATGCTGTTACAGCGAGATTACCTGTACATATCACATTAATGCAATAAATGCTCATAATGATGTCCGTCAACCTCAGTGCATTTGGCAATACGTGTAACGACATTCCTTTCAACACCGAGTAGTTCGCCTTCCGTAATGTTGGCACATGCCTTGACAATGCGCTGACGCATATTGTCAGGCGTAATCGGTGACTCACGATAGCAAATATCCTTCAACTTTCCCCACAGAAAGAAATCAGGGAACGTCAGATCCGGTGAACGTGCGGGCCATGGTATGGTGCTTCGACAACCAATCCACCTCTCATGAAATATGCTATTCAATACCGCTTCAACCGCACGCGAGCTATGTGCCGGACATCCATCATGTTGGAAGTACATCGCCATTCTGTCATGCAGTGAAACATCTTGTAGTAACATCTGTAGAACATTACGTAGGAAATCAGCATACATTACACCATTTAGACTGCTACCGATAAAATGGAGGCCAACTATCCTTCCTCCCATAATGCCGCACTATACATTAACCCGCCAAGTTCGCTGATGTTCCACTTGTCACAGCCATCGTGGATTTTCTGTTGCCCAATAGTCCATATTATGAAGGTTTACGTTACTGCTGTTGGTGAATGACGCTGCGTGGCTAAACGGAACACGTGCAACAAATCTGTCATCGTCCCGTAATTTCTCTTGTGCCCAGTGGCAGAATTGAACACGACTTTCAAAGTCGTCGCCATGCAATTCCTGGTGCACAGAAATATGTTACGGGTGGAATCGATGTTGATGTAGACTTCTCAACACCGACGTTTTTGGGATTCCCAATTCTCGCGCAATTTGGCTGCTACTGATACGCGGATTAGCCGCGGCAGCAGTTAAAACACCTACTTGGGCATCGTCATTTGTTGCAGGTCGTGGTTGACGTTTCACATGTGGCTGAACACTTCCTGTTTCCTTAAATAACATAACTATCCGGCGAACGGTCCGGACACTTGGATAATGTCGTCCAGGATACCAAGCACCATACATAACACACGCGCGTTAGGCATTTTGGTCACAATAGCCATAAATCAAAACGATATAGACCTTTTCCGCAATTGGTAAATGGTCCATTTTAACATGGCTAATGTATCACGAAAGAAATACCGTCCGCACTGGCGGAATATTACGTGACACCACGTACTTATACGTTTGTGACTATTACAGCGCCATCTATCACACGCAAAAAAGTGGTCCAACTAAAACATTCATATTTAATTACGTACTACACGAATATGTAATACAAAATGGGGCTCCTATTAAAAAAAAAAGAACGCAGTTGCTATCCGTTTGACGTATGGCGCCATCTAGCGGGCCAACCATAGCGCCATCTGGTTTCCCCCAAGCTAGACGAGTTTCGTTCTTTGTAGTTTTTTCGTTTCATGCTTATTTCGCCAGATATTTGGCCCGGTCACTATCAATGCACCACCCTGTATATGATTACTCCATTTCGTATCCTTACAAATCGTTGTAAAGTAACTGATTCGGTGATATTGTAGTCATGTAATAGTAAGGTATGTTGTTTCATTTCATTTTAGATTCAGAACAATTAAAACAAGTTGTCAATCTTTCATCATTTTGAATGTTTGTCATCCGCAATACGTCTGAGGTGGCTATTAATATTCTCCACCGGATGATGAATATACAAAGTGAAAAGCAGGAGTCCGAACACACTTCCGTAAGACGCACCTAAAACTGTTTGTACTTTCAGTGGAACGAAAAACCAGTCCAAAGTTACAAATGTTACTTTTCATTCACTCTATGACTAATTTAGGGCCGAGATCTATTTTAGAATCATGGTAACGTAGTCGAAAATGGCTTTTTCGAATATGCGAAAACCATGTCAAAAACGTGCA
The DNA here is from genome assembly GCF_023897955.1 of Schistocerca gregaria. NCBI lineage: Eukaryota > Metazoa > Arthropoda > Insecta > Orthoptera > Acrididae > Schistocerca > Schistocerca gregaria. The sequence goes on along the minus strand of NC_064927.1, from coordinate 405,853,206 downwards.
ACGGACAATTACAGCGCATACAAATAGTAATCTGCATACGCTGAAACTAATCGTTGCACGTTTTTGACATGGTTTTCTCATATTCGGAAATGTCATTTTCGGCTACGTTATGATGATTTGAGAATTGATCTCGACCCCAAACTAGTCATCGAGCGAATACAAAAGTCAAATTTGCAATTTTGGACTGGTTTCTCGTTCTACTGATGAACAGAAGTTGCTCACCGATAGCTACTCCAGCATTCTGGAAGTTCGTTGCTTCTACTTTTGTCGATGACTCTCTGTCCAGGATAACACACTTCGTCCTCTCTACCAAGAAATTCTCAATCTAGTCACACACTGATATGCTATGTAATCGCACTTTCGTTAACACGTTTTGCTGTGGTACTGAGTCAAATGCTTTCCTTAAGACAGGAAATAATACATCCATTTCAATGCCTTGATGCACAACTTTCAGGATTGTTATGTGAGGAAAGCGCAAGTTTGGTGTCTCATGACATATGGTTACGAAATCCATATTAATTAGCTGGAAGGAGACTATGCTGTTCGAGATACCTCATTATGTTCATGCTCAGAATATTTACTAGTATTCCCCAACAGACGGTCGCCAATGAAATCTGCCGTTAGTTTTGTGCATCAGTTATGCTACTCAGCTTCTGCTCAACACTGGACACGTTTATATGTTCGAGGCCATAAGTTATATGATTATGATCAAATGTGTGTGAATTCCTAACCGACCAAACTGTTGAGGTCCTCGGTCCCTAGACTTACACACTAGCTCAACTAACTTACGCTACAGACAACACACACCCATGCCCGAGGGAGTACTCGAACCTCTGGCGGGCGTGTATGATGATAATTATATATATGCTAATTAGCGTATATATTGGTACACAAAACGTAAGGACGAAAGTAGCTTTCCCATGTGTCACTACCAAACAACATAGTTCGATGAAACTTGGACCATAAACAGAAAGACGGGCTACAGTGTAGTACAGTAGTGTACTGCGTACTAGAGAAGATAACTGAAAGGAATACGAAATCAGATGGACTCAAAGGTTACTTTATTCAAAGAAAACAATATCCTGAAGTTACAGCGAATTCTGATG